>NW_009260059.1:536368-541377 GCF_000687185.1 Egretta garzetta
TCAGCCCCGACCTACAGCCGCCTCGCCTTTCTGCTGGCAGCCGTTGTGATTTTCCAGCAGTTGTCTGCCCATGTCCTAGGCAAAACAACGTGTTGAGGATTGATTTCTTGGACTGTTTCTCATCCCATCCGAGATACATTTTGTGAGCAATGAGTCTGGGGCTATTTTGCTATGGGAATGGCTTGGTAGTGGTGCAGTTTTCTCCGATGGTGATGTTTACATGCTATCTGCTGCAGTACCTGTGGCATAATTCAAATACAATTATTAAGAACATGCTTAAAAGACCCAAGATGATACAGGTCTATTACATATATATAGCAGGACTATTCCCAAGGCTATTTTTCATTCCCACCAACTTCATCTGAGTTCTACAAATAGGACAGCCTTTCGTTTCTAAAGTTAAAATCTATCAGCTTACCTCTTTGGAGAGTCTTGTGAAAAGGTCCCCTCCCCGCAGGAAATCTAGTATTAGATACAACTTTCCTTCTGTTTGAAATGCTGCATTAGAAAAGGATGGAGATGCTGGAAGTTTGAATCAAGATAAAGACTCGAAAGAATTAATCCTGTTGACTAGCAGTGTATCATTCATGCCATTAGTTTCCCTGTCATTTCAGCACTCTGAGAACAGAAAAATTTAATTTCTCTATAGAACTAAGCAATTGAGCTTAGACTACAGGAAAAATGGTATCAGCTGAGAGACAACAATGCATTACTAATATATGCTTTTCCATGCTAAGCAATTAAATAGCTTTCTATTGCACAAGATACCAGGAGTCACTAAGGGCTAGGCATAGAGAGAAGCTCCCAGGTTTGTGCGAGAGGAGAGACCGCACTCTCCAAAATGTCCTCAGAAGACCCTTTACAGTAATAATGGGGCTCCTCAGGGAGCTGGTGAGGCAGGGGAAGGCATCTCCAGCAAGACACCACATTCATATACACGCATACACAAATTTGGACTGGTGTGGATTATTAAGAATAGTTTTTATTTAGATTCTCTGGTTTTCTAAAAGATACCTGACAGCAGGTGAGGGGGTTGGCAGATGTATACTCACCAGCTACCCCACCAGCACAATCTATCACATTACACTTTATGACAAATGTATTTTGATGGAGGAATGGCTAAAACCTACTTATACTGAAATTCTCCTTTAGCATAAATGAAGAATTTCACACAGGTAGCCTCTGTGATTTTGTTAGAGACAGAGTCATAAGTAGGCAGGGTGTATCTGTGTGAAATTATAACACATCTAGTTACACTTCCCCAAGCAATTTAAGAACAAACACGAATTATATTTTGTTATAGTTACCATAATGAAGCTTGACTATGAAAGGATGATTCACTTCTGCCAAAATATCTCTCTCCATTTTTGATCGTACCCGATCCCGAACTATAAAGAAAGCACAGTAAGAACAGCAACATATTAAGAGGCAGCATAGTCACTGGGATGAGGTTCAGGTGATTGGGATTCTGCTTCTTGCTCTGCTCACGGCTTGTGGTGCAGCCTCTGGCAAATCTCACCACCCTCTGGCATCCCCTTTTGCTGCCTGCCTTGTCCATGCAGAGGGTAAGCTCCTCGGGAAGGCACCCTGCCTTCCCCTGTAGAGAACTGCCCTAACTAAAAGGACTACAGCATTACAAACAACGGGAATGTGATTACGCTTTGCAAAAGAGAACGTTAATGTGAAAATAGAAACTATATAAAATTAATAACTGTCTCATTTAAGATTAAACAGAATGTACCAGTCCCAGAGCTTGTCGGGTTAACCTTGTGCAAATTAACTTTTTGTATTGTGCTGATGCTGGCGCAGCGTTTATGAGATAGCATTGAATAGCACTCTCTGGAAGTGATTTATATAAAATACTTCTAGCTTCCAATAAACCACCCAAACAATCAGTAATAAAGAAAAAAGGCTGATTAAAAATAATAAAGAGTTATTTTTACATGCAGAGATAAATTATTGTGTGATACCAGTGAGAAAAATACTTCTTGTCATTGAGAAGAATAGAGAATAAGAGAAAAAATAGTTACAGAGGTGAGCTGGGTTCAAACTAATGCAAACCGATGCTGAAGATTTCATAGCAAAAACATTTAGCAGAATGTTCAGACATTGAGGATTCAAGTCCCCACATTATCAGCTCTTAATCTTATAGATTCATTTTTCAGTCAATCACAATTTTACTAATTCCATCATGAAAGCATTAAAATTTTCTTCTTTCTCTGCATTATACAATGCCAATATGCTTTTCAGCTGAAAGCATCTACAAGGAATGTTATGAGACTATTTTAGGTGGTAAAGCCCGAGTTCTCAGGGAGATTCTGTCATTGCCTATATGTGTTGTGGATCTGCTGAGAAGCTAAGTACTCTCAGCACCCAAGAAATGAACGCGCCATAATAAAACCACATATTCTGTCACTGTACTTCAAAAACTGATGCACAGAACTGGGTCTGAAACAGCTGATCTGAAAACCTTAAAGAGGAATGGAGGAACACTTGGATTTCTTGCTATTTTGTTGACTCAGGTCAATAGCTACGTAAGCTTTACTAGCTTACTCAACCTAGGCTACCTCGTGGCTAAACATCAAAACAAAGGGAATCTCAGAACCTTAATCTTATCTCATGAGTAAAAATCACACATCATACACTCACAAAATGTTTAGCCCATGTGAAGGCAGAGTATTTATCACACCGTAGAGCAGCGATGCTCCCAGGCAGGAACTCTTGTTGGACAGGTGGGCATCGCTGAACGCTCTACGCGGGATATTTCCCATTCATTTCCCATTAAGCTTGGTTAGCTAGCCTCATAAAGTGCCTCTCTGCACTCACACTGCACAGGCGTGAGGACAGGCTGGCAGAACGGCGGTGTGTCCTCCTGTCCCCACTGTTTCAACCTCTGGACAGGTAAGGGCGCAGCTGTGCGGCCAGGCGCTTTGCTGAAGCCCCCAGCGCTGTGCTCTGCACGCCGCTGCAGTGGTCACAGGCTGCCACGTCGCCCTCCTCCCCACACCTATACAGCATGCCTAGAGGCACAGGGGCATTAAAGAAAAGGCGATGTTGCCACAGGAAGTACCTCATTCTCTGGAGTCGTGGCCACATTACCACTCTGAACCTCGTCTTGTCCAAACCTGCTTTAATCACCACCTTCGCAGTGGCTGCCAAAAAAAGATAACTGGAACTTGTCATCAGGATTACAGCTTTGCACAAGAGATGGAGACCTGCCCTGCCCATCTTCCAGCATCAAATACAGCCTGATTTAACTGCTCTGAAGGCAGAAGGTACATAGGCCCAGATTTTTATGCAGTCCTACCACCAAAGAACCTACTAATCATATTCTCTAGAAAGGCAAATCCACTTGCTTACTCCCACTTAATTTTTCTTACCCCATTACTTCCCTAGGCCTGGGCCATGCCTGATTTTAGCCTCCACAGTAGCCTCCCTAGAGGTATCTACCTGCTTGCACCAGCTTACGTACCACAAGACACTGTCAGAGTTAGTTATTGTACCGTATGCTGCACATCCATTGCCATGATATTTAATAAACACACAAGGTTAAATCCCTTCTCCTTTGTGGTTTCTTATTAATTCTGTCAAGGCAGGGGGGAAGATTTATTTTCTCTTATTCCAGATACACCCAGGAATTCCCCTGCTCTTCTGACCTCTTGTATTTTTGAGGCTGAGGGCAACATAGGTCTGATATGCTTAAGGAAGGGTTTTAAAGAGAGATGGTGCTTTGACATAACATTTCAACAGCATGAGGCTCTGGCTCTGTCTGGCCTCTCTGTCATCTTCCAGGTACAGTGAGTGGGAAAGTGCCTCTCTTCCACACTTTGGACTTTTTTCCAGTATTCAGTGGTCCCAGCCTGCTCTGCTGAGGGAGTCTCCCTTCTAGTTCTTACATCCTGGCAGTCAGAAAATTAATTTCCTCAGGCATGATCTGAATTAGTTCTGGCTGCTTAATCAGCCAGCTAGATCCTGGCTACGGAGGGACCTATTTCTATGGATTCCTTTCCAAGTGAATCCCTTTTCTCTGATGGTCTTCTCAAGGAGCTGCAAAACCAGCGCTGGAACTCAGTAGCCCCAGGGCTGGGCTCTCCCCTCACAGGTACCGCCCTGTGGAGAGGCATAACCTCTCCTGCCCACGCCTTGGTAATGACAGGGGGTGTACACCAAAGGCACAGAGGAAAGTGCAAATAACTCAGCTCCCTCATCCTCATTTTGACCACTTGCAGGGGTCTCAGTGCAGTGGGGTTTGCCACTTGTCTTTCAATTATACGTCAGACAGAGGCAGAGGATGTAACCTGGAGCAATGAGCACAGTCATGAAGATTGTTTGCACGATCTTGGACAAATCAGCTATCCCTGAAATAATGCCTGGCGTCACGAGACAGAAGAGACCAGACTGGTGGAGCCTGTAACAGTGGAGGAAGCAGCTGCTACCCTGAAATAAAAACAGTTCCCGTTTCCAGGTATTAATGTGGTATGAAAGAGAAGTAATGGAGGCAGATGAGGCTACATACAAATAAATAGAGCTTATCCATTTCTGTCTGTCTAGCTGTGAACATCAAAGAGGAGAATGTTACTGCTTACTTTATTTAAACACTGAATCCTTAAGGAGCGGGTTTTATTTAAGGTATGACGTTCTACTTCTTGGGCTGTTTTAATTTTAATAACCATGAATTTCAGAAGGGAAAGGGCAAAAGGGAAAAGTATATTCAGAGCATCTTCCAAGGAGAGAAGAGTTCCTTCTCAATAATGGACAAGCGGTATATTTTCCGAATAAGAAAACAAAACCATAATCCCACTTCCCTCTCTGAAGCTCTCTTGATATCAACTTCGGTCGAGGTTTAAATATGGAAATATATATTAAATTTCAGCCAATGAACTTCTTGTCCATATGTCTTACTTAAAAACTAAGAGTCAGTGCATCTCTAAGATATGTACACCATCAAGTAATGATGATCTAGGGACACCCCTTGATGTACATGCAATGACATCGTATCTGTTCAGCAG
>NW_009260059.1:541404-542878 GCF_000687185.1 Egretta garzetta
TGAAACTATGGCCTACAGGAGCTGTAAAGGGGGAGTTTATAGAAGAGACACTAATTTATTCACTGTAATACTGATTAAAATTTATAGTTAATTCACCATAAGGGGGAATTAACTTGTCAATGAATCTAGTGACTGGATAGCTGAGCTGGAGTCACGGCTCTGTGAAGTTAAACACCGTTTAGCCACTGGTTTCAGTGGAGCCAGGGTATTGCTTCTGGGATCTGTTTGGCCAAAGAATAACTTCCAAACATTTTTATTTAATAGTACCCTTCTCACTGCTGACCAAAGTAATTCTTAGTTCCACTAGAAGAAAATTATCCTGAAGCTATCTGTCTTCTAAATTTGCGTGTAATACCTTACTGGTCTTTCATCTATCTTCAGACTTACCTGGAGTAAAGGTTGTTGCTTTGGTTTTTGCATATAAATTTGGTGTTACAAGGCATGAGGGTTTTACCTACAGCCTTGTACAAGCTAACACATGCATCAAATTTAAATTGGTCTTAATTCAATTTTCAAGTGTCAAATAAAAATGAAATAGCTTTTCCTTCTGGCCTCTTCCCTGGGCTGAAACCCCCCTTGTGCCCCGCATGTGTCCCATGCCATGCTCCCCTTGGTGCCAGCTGGATCCTGTCAGGGCACGGACACTTTAAATTACTGCTCCCGTGACTGATACCATTTTCCACTTACGGTTTTTCCCTTTAAAAGGTTTTTGTAGAGAAAGATCCTGCAAAGGAGCATGTATTACAGATGTCTTAATGGACTGCTTTAGCTAAGGGCACTGAGTTGCAAATCAGACTTGATAAACAGCAAAATCCTCATGGCAGTGAAACCTGTCCTGGGCTCACCCACGGGAAGAACCACGTGGTGCGTCAGGGCTAAGAGACAGGAGCCGAGACGTACGTCTATGGCGAAGACCAGCACAGAGCAAGGGAGCATGTCTGCCTCCATCCTGCCTGTTCTGGGCATCAGCAACAGCGCAGGGAGCCGGGCTTTGGCTGGCCCTGCGGATGGTGCGGAGACCTATGCGATATATTCCAGCTTCCTGCATAGGTGCCGAACTTGGGTGTTGCTCTCACCTCTGTCGGGCAACAGCACAGGCAGCCAGAGTCTCATGGGTGAAGTATTTTCTGTACATGTTAGCTGAGGCCCAGCACAATTCTGCTTTCCCCATGACCACTGTCATTTATTTGCCTGTTAGTGCACTGTGGATGTCTCTGACTTACTGATGCAGCCTCGCAAATGCAAGCAAAGCATGTAGATGCTCCAGTACACTTCTAGAAATAATTAAATGACTTCTGGCCTACACCCTGTTTTAAAAAGGGGATGGAGATAGATTTTTGTGCGCTCTGCAAGGCACCTAAAGCTGAAGACGGTTCTACCAGTCTTCAATAGCACTACAGTTATAACTCTTACTTTTTGTAAGTTGGTGTTAGGTGCATAGATCCTTTTACAACTCTAGTCCCAGTGTGAATTC
>NW_009260059.1:542889-570430 GCF_000687185.1 Egretta garzetta
GAGCCTGGTCCTTCCCCAGATTTCTCTGGAGGTGGCTCCAGGCAGGACCTGGTGCTCTGGTTGCCTCTCTGAGCGGGTCAGTCTTTCTCCACTGATTTTGGAGGCAACCTTCATGGTGTCACCAGGCTGAAATTGGCATTTGAAAGCTTAATTTTTTTTTGGAACTAGGAATGGGTTGTCAGACGATGGGTTTGGTGCCTCAGTGACTTGTCCTTATGGCCTTTTGTCCTTTTGACAATTTTACCCAAAGTGCTGCTTAATCCCTTGGACCCACAGCACCAGGGAAAAAAAATCCCCTGCATGCCCAACACCAGCAACCACCCCTTACACAAAGCTGTTCTTGCAGGAAGATACACAAAGAAAACACACAAATAGTGTCAAAGGTTTCACAATCTGCTCAGAGATGCTTGGCAAAAAGCATTATTGATTATAAATGATTTGCCTGTCCCTACCTTTCAAAATGACCTTTTGAGAAGAAATGTCCCTACCCAGTCAGGAGCGCAGCACTAATTAATTAACAAAGCAAGAACAGAGGGAGTTAGAAACTATGCTAACTAAATTAAATCACCATCAGAAAATATCGGTAGCAGGAGAAATAAGTCAGTGAGTAAAAGGATGGATTTAAATTTCATCCATTACCCTCCTCACTTCCCTAAAACTCAGCACCACGCCCTGAGTGGAACAAAAGCAAAATATAACTCAGATTCAGGAACACACAGCTCAATTTCAAATTTTTCACGTAGCACTGGAACGTACGAGCGATATAGAAAATGGAATATATACATAAGACTATGTGCAACATCCTTTTCAATTCTATTTCTGTTATTTTCATCTGGTTTTAATGCTGGTTATTGTAGACAAAAGCAGAAAGCTAGATTCTAATTTCAAATCCACACTGTGCACATCTGGAAGACAAAGTACTTGTGTGGTGACTAATTACCCGAGATACGGAGAAATCCAGGCTTTCCAAAAAAGATCATAGTCTAGCTTCAATGGCTCTGCTTGGAAATACTATTTGCATTACTGTGTTTCTGCTCCACACAGTAATATACTCAAATCTTCTAAAGAGGAGCCTTTCATGTTGCACCTGATCAGTGGAACATTATTATACAAAGAAAAACAGAAAAGTGTCCTGTTGACACCTGAATGGAGAAGTATACCAATAATGTCATGTAGGGTTTTTATGTGCATTTGTTTTGAAATGCATATAGTTTAATGAAGGTTATTTTTCTGGAAGAAAGATCCTCTGTGCCCCCAAATATGGAACCTTTTAGGGATGTGGAAAGAGCCATTAAGAACAGAGCTTTACCACTCAGCCCTTATGCTGCTGCAGCAAAGGAAAAAAACAGATTTACAGAGCAGGAGACACTCCTTTTGTAGAAGGGCACTCTGAAAAATCAATACGAATGCAGACTGGTTTTTAGGAGTCCACGGTCTCAAGGAGGTAATTTTATCTCCCCCTCCCCTCCTTTTTTTTTTTTTTTTTTCCCTTTTACACGAAACAACACATTTGGCTTTGAAGAAATCAGACTTGCCTTTGGTTTGGGGTTTTGTTTTGGTTTTTTTTAGTAGCTTGGATGCTTCAATGTTGAGATTTGGAATGGAGATGTCTCTAAATTAATCCTAAACTTTTAACATTGAGCTTCCATTTATATTGTTTATCTCCTATTCAATATTCTATCAAAATGTTTTGAAAAGTTAATTAAATCTCACAATATCCCTCTGAAGTACCTCTGCTCAATTTTCCAGCACGGAGAATGAAAGGACAGATTGATGAAGTCTAACCCCTAACAAAACAAAAAATCTTATGGGAGTTGTCAGGAGCAGACGTGGGTTTCTAGGACATACTCACTCTGCTGAAAACAAACCCTCAGGGGGGTAACCTCAGCTCTCCCCGCGTTTTCCTGACAGCCGTGCCCAGCCAGGAGCAGCCGGCAGAGGCTGCAGTGGGTGCTGCTGGGTGGGCTCCCTTCTGCCTGGTAGAGCCTCTGGTGGCTGCAACCTCCTACTTTTTCCCCACTGGGACACCAACTTGGACCTCTCTCCCCAGCCAAAAAATCCCACAGACTCTGCAGGAGCTTAAGTGCGTTTTAGATTTTTGGCTGAAATTCGCCAGTGGGTTCAACCCCGTCATTACAGAAGTACTGAGCGACAGACCAGTGGGATAAGTGGGATAATCATATAAACCTCATGTCCTTATGCAGAGGTGAAATTTCAGGTTTTGTGTATTTTTAAACAGAACTGGACCAACTGAATATACACAGATGTGCTTGTGCACAGCTCCCAGGTGAACCCATTCCCCCTCCCCCAGGTCTGTGAGCTGCAGATGTGCAATGATATCCAATAAGCCAAATCCTATGGTGATGTACAACACCAACAAAGTCAGAATTACACCCCTTACAATCACATAAATCAGTTGTAACTAACGTCGTTAAAAACAAACTGAATAAACGGCTCAATGAAGAGCAGAGAAAGATGCCATGAAACTTCCTCCAAAAAGCCCAAACCTGCAGCTGGAAATACATCTGTCCACAGCTTGTGCAAAACCAAAAGCCTTCAACACCTCTGCATAGCTGCACCTGGGTAATTTTTTTTTTTTTTTGATGTAAAGCAGATGTTTTATTTAAATGTATTTATCTTGGTAGATGCGATATCCTGTCAAATGAAACATGAAGTGATATATTTGTTTCTTGAATTCTACTGTAACATACTCCTATTTTTTATTGTATTTGCTTCAGCTGAACAGATGCATTATTATTATTATTATTATTATTATTATTATTATTATTATTACGATTGCAGGCAATAGCAGCAATTTCAATATTAACTCTTACTGACAGGCAATAATTACCTATGCTCTAGGAATAGGCACAATTTCAAAATGACAAATGAATAAGAGGGCTGGCCTTAGAATTCAGAGGTCCCAGTAAATACCAGTCATCAGTAGCTCTGGAAATTATGATGACCTGAAGGGAAAAACTGGTGGCTGTTTCGTATAGTTTTGCAATAAAGAAAAGTTGCTAAAACCAGTTAGAAGACACTTAGCATTTTTCAGCCCCTCACAAAATAGATACTTAAAATTTAGTTCCAACCTACAAGAATCCAACAGAGAACAGTTCTACAGGTACATATAGTCCTCAGTCCTACTCTTAAATACAGTCCAAAGAAGAAGGTTGCATTCTCTCCATCAAACCTCTCTGGTACCTCCTGTCAGACTCAAATTCCCTTGCAGCTACCTCCCTGCTGCAGCGCTGGCTAACTCACATGCGGCTCCACAGGAGGGGCAGCACCAAGCCTAAAGTTTCCTACCCGTGGGGCATTTCAGTATTAAATGAGCGTTCGCCTTGTGTTTGCTATTGCGCTGTCGCTAAGCCAACAGGCGCAGCAAAGAAATTGTTTTTCTCTTGTCCTTCTTGAGATGGAGATGATCCAGATGTCCAGGAACTCCTGGGTCTCTCAGGGTAATGAGTTTCACTGCCTGCCTTTTAAAAGCTTGAAGCCCAGCATGGTTTAATCAACTGTTGCTGCTCTTTGCTCTTCAAACACACCTGCTTTGTGGGTTTTACGGGCAGGGCTGAAAGACATTTGTGGATTACTTTACTCTGGAAGTGTGAAAACTGTCTGTGCTACGGTATTCGCCACATATATGTTCTGCAGCATATCATCAAAGGCAAAAATACAGCTTTTATGATTGAAAAGTATTGGGAGTGACCACTGGCTCGGCGGTGAAAATGCAAAGACAGTCCCTCTTACTCCAGTCTTCTACAGAAAATGTATTGCTCCCTTTATTTCATCTCTCCAGGCCTAAAAAAGCCACTTGTACTGAAAGGGAAGTTTCTTCTCCTTTGAGAAGCTACTAATTCACTTGCAAAGCCTGGCAGAGCTGGAAGGTGGTAAGGGTGGTGCTGGAGCTCCCCAGGGAGGGCAAAGTGCCCCTGCGTGAGAGTGACTGAAAGCCCACCCGAGTCCCTTTGATTTTGTTATATGAGTCCCTGCTCTTTTGTTTAATGGCATGGTATGGAGCCTTCTGCCTGGTCCAGCTGGGATGTTTATGGACAAGACCAACAATCTTTTATATAATATTAAGTGAGAATTCCTGGAAGGAGCAGAAATGTGGTATTATCCCTCTGTGGGGAATGTATGTACTGGGATGCTGTCACTTGCCACCAGGGCAGTTTTTTTCTTAGGCTGAACTAATCCTGGTAAATGCTTTCTGTAGAGCTGCTTGAAACTTGTAATTTTGGACATTTTCAAAGATGTTTTTGCTGTGGCTTTTGTTCTGAATTGGAACAAAAAGCCTAAATTCAGCAATTTTTGCCAAAATTAAATGGCGAAAAATTGTTTTGGGTGCATCAAAGTACTGTTTTGTTAAGGAGTTTAATTTATTTTCGATCTATTATTTCTTAAACACTAATTATAATGTACAACTATAAAATAATTTTTTAAAAGATATACAATCAAATCAAAGTATTCTGCTAAAATGCTTACTAGCAATGTTTTTTCAAACAAAATTTCACTCAACAGTCCTGTTCCTGCCGAAAGACGCTCTACCAGAAAAGGTATGCTGAATCTTTTCTTTATTGATTGTAATGCACATTCAGAAGAAGGTGGAATAATAAAAAAGAGGATTTATGGGTGCTTCAGGAAAAATATGTTCACTGAGCCTGCCAGGAATTTTAAAACAAAAAAACCCCCAACCCCATGTCTTCCAAATGTAGGGTAATCATATAAAAGTATGAAGTAACGTTTTTGTGATCGGCCTAATTGGAGAGCTGTTTGGCAGCTTAGTTCTCACACCGGTAACGCAGGGATGTGGCTGGACAGAGAGAGGTGTGTTTCTCAGAAGGGAGGGTTTGGGCTGGGTCAGCCACGGAGCACGAGGCAAATGTTAACATTCACCCTGAGCGACGCAGCAGCCCTGGCCACGACTGCACTAAGCTGACTTCTCACTCTAAACAGTTCTTCCATTAGGCTGCTTGGATCTGGTAAACACAGCCAATCCAATCTGACTTGCTCTAACAAACTGTTTTGGACGAGCGTTTTAGTTACTAAATTCCAAATATTTTGGTTTGTATAATGAGTAACTAGTATATCTCAGGCATCGCTGAGGAAGCCGGGATAGCAGCTTATCATCCAAAACTGAGGACACTCAGTTGATTTAGGAGACACGAAGCCCTGAGACAGCTTCTAAATGTAAATCTCATCCTGCATGGTTTATCAGGTTGCCTGCAACCCAGCCCTCTGAGCTACTTGCACATAAAATAGACGGGAATTTAGAACTCAAATATTTCAAGAAAATTGCAGCGTTTAGTGTCAACATTCAGGAAAACCAAACCTTTGCTTTGCCCAGGCCCTGGCATGCTATGCAGACTTGCTTAACATAGCTCCGTTGATATGTTTGCCTCATAAAAATAAATGAGCATCTGCGAGACGGCTGTCTGTCACTGAAGAAGCCTCCAGTCCCATCAGCAAGTAGGGTGTGAAGTCAAGGCAAGGTTATTTCCTAAATTAGAGCATAAGGAAAAGTCTGGTCTCGTGTCGTTACCAACACACTGACTAAAGCTTTGCAACCAGCAAGCCTTGGTCACACAAACAAGAAAAAAAGGCTGATCTAGTGTTTTCTCCTGCAAGGAGAGAAACACAGTGCTCAAACGATCGCAAATTATTTTTCAGCCTGGACTCCACTACCGTATAGGGAGCCCTGTGGAAGATATGACTAAGTTCAGAGAGTCTCTGGGTGAAATCATGGCCCTAAACAAGTCGATAGTAAAACCCCTGTTGACATTAATAGGATCTCACCATTTACATCTCAGTCGTTGTATACAGTGCTGAAAATATACGTAGCTGCTTGAACTCTGAAAGAATACCTAACCGAAGAGGAAATCTTCCTTTTTCCTATGTCACTGGGTAACTGCCAAGAGCTAAACATAAACTGTATTAAGCAATGACTAAAGGGAGACAGGAGGAGAGCAGATAAATATTTAAAGGATATAAACATGAAGGACAGAGAAGAATTATTTATCAAAATAAAATGAAGAAAAAGAATATAAATAGGAGGAGGTAAGTGAAGCAGAAAAAGAGGAAATGTAGGCTGTGTCGGGCAAACCGTAACCGGATGAACCCCCATGGAGCAGAGTGAAGGGTTGGGATTGGAGCCTCATCAATTGACACATTTTAAAACAAATCCAACATAAAAAGTTAAATAATGATTTAGTGAGAAACCAGCCTGCCCTGGCTGCAGGGGAATGAGATTGCATCTTTCACTATGCACTACTGTGCTGCCGTGACTCCACCTCAAAAAAGCACATTTTAAAAAATCTTCTAGATTTCACTACTCTGCACCAGTGTTTGGGAGACTGAATGAAACAGAGCAGCCATTTGTACCAGGATTAATGCCTGTAACTTTATGTTAGAATATTCCAGCAAAGTGAAAAAAAATCAGAAACTAAAAGTTCGTCTTGGGAAGGGTCTTGAAAAGCCTGTGAAGAATAGCCACAGGCAGTTTAGCTTCCACACAGTGCTTTTAATTCTGAGATCTCAAATAGCCTTACCAAGAGCCTTGGATCACTATGGCTGTTACCCTGTAGGTGGTAGCTGGAGGTCAGAGGGATAACGCAGCTCCTCTGGGGCCACCCAGCACAGCGGCCACCAGCCCTGTGGCAGCCCTTCCAGTGACCACTCGGCAAATCGTACTCCTCCCACGCAGAGAGCAAACTTTCAGGATTCCTCAAAGCTTGGCTTTGGAAGTTGTCTGCTTTGCTCTGCATGTGAAAAAGTGCTCTCAAACCCTCTCATGATATACTCTCTACAGCAAAACTAAAAAACAAGCGAGTCATAACAGCATGCAGGATTTCTGCAAATTTCTAATGAAGATGCATGTAAGGAGTCCTCTGACACTGGCCAATCTCATGCAGCAAAGTCAGCTCTTGCACCTCATGAGTCCCTCCTTTTTGCTCCATCAGTCTCACCTATAAACCACCCTTCAAATCCTTTCCATGCCTGCCCCAGCAGCAGGGCTGAACAGCTTCCAAGGGAAGCCACCGAGCACGTGCTCTGCCAGCACTGGAGCTGAGCAGCCCTCTGCCCTCGCAGCCCCCTCTTGGATACAAAGCAGAAAGGAGCAGGAGGAGGGGGGATGCTCTGGAGAAGCTGGCAGTCAGCTATTGCCTCCTTCCCAAAGCTGCAGAGAAGACTAGCTCTGGCCCTGTCTTGCTCCTCCCACAAAGCTCAGTCTTCCCCTCAAAACGAGACCTGGAGCAAGTGCTGCCCACGGTCCTCTCTCTTCCTGGCCCTCCGACTTCTCCACTCACAGTTTTGCCCTTCCTATTGCCATTCCCTCAGCTCCACACACCAGATCATGTTTTGAAGCCCACTGCCACCCCCGATGCTTGGCTCAGGGGGTCGAAGCCTCCCGCTGCTCCAGAAAGCTGCCCTCAGGAATCTGGAGGGCACCAGCTCACCTGGGGACAGCTGAGAGGCTTCTGGAAAATGGGGATGTCTGGATTTCAGTAGGTTGGAAAGTCAGCTAAATTAAAGCTGTGCATTTTAGTGTGATGGTCCAGGAAGAGCCTCTTGGCTTTCTTGGTACCGAGGTCAACGTGTGCTGTTGAAGAGGCTGTCTTCTGCGTAAAGTCTGACCCCCAGGGCTTGCTGGAGCTGCAGAGCAAAGCCGCTGGCTACTTTCCTAACAAAGCAAGAGAGAGGGGGCACAAGCTAGAGGCCCATCCTTTCCCCATCATGGGGAAGTATTCTAGGGGACAAGAGGTAGGTGGTGAAGGTGACCCAAATGTGGCGAACACCATGTAAAAACAAAAATACAAAACAGTCTTTCTAAACATGTATTTGAAAATATTTACTTCTTATGATAACATGACTCAAGTTTGTACTTGTACCTATTTACATCCTACCTGGATGTATGACATTAATATTTTACATTGTATAGCTTATTGTGTCTGTAATGAAAAAAAAATGGCATTAATCAGCACTGACAAAAGCTACAAAGCAGTACAATCCCTTAAACCTTAAACTCCCTCTGAACACGAAAGGCAGCTCTGACTTAACAGTGTTGACGATGACAATTGCCCGCTAAATGGCAACTATGCCGTAGCACAAATGAAGACTGAAAGATGACCAGAGACACAGCGCAATTATCTGAGCAATTCAGGCTTGGCCCAAATTTACAAAAATAATCTACCGCTGCTGAGAAAATGTCAGTGAAATTACCGCACCATGGAAACCTCTCGAGTGTGTCAATTACAGTCGCGTTCAGACAGCATACGCTGTGGACAAAATAGGAAGGAGAGGCTGTCGTTGATGCCGATTGCTGGTCTCTCTTTGAACATCATTGAAACCTCTAAGTTGGAGCAAACGCCACAGGCCACGAGGAAGCCGTAAGTGACATGTGTAACCCACATGAAGAGCATAAAAACAGAGAGGAAAAATCCGTTTCCGTTGAAACAAATCCCAGATGGTAGTCTCCCACACTGTGCCATCTAACTTTTATGGGGAGCCAGCTGAGTGCTAGCCCACCTCCAGCAGTGGCTGTGAACAGAACGCCTGGCCAGCCAGCTGTTTGGTGAAGGTTTACAAGCAAAGGCAAACCGTCACCAGTGCCACTGACCCCCGACCCTCTGCTGTCACTCTGACCTAAAATGGCATCAACTGCTCTGCTAATCTCTTCTCTTGCGTGAAGGGAAATATTGTTGTATTATGGGAACCAGTAAAAGCAGTGGGATGCAGCTCCCAGAGGGTGCTTACGAATTTGGTTTCCAACCAACTACAAATGCACTGCAGTTGCAGGCAGCTGAAATTGGTTAAATGGCAATTATGTTGGGTGCTCCAACTGGTGCAACTTATTCAGTGAACAGAACAAACAAATGCTTTTCATATAGATAATGGATTTGTACCACAGCCAAAGACTTGCAGAGTCCATCAGGGAGGTTAAAAATCCCAGTGATATTTAGCTATTGTGTTTCCAGTTTAGCTTTCCACTACAGCTACAAATTTATGCAAAAGTACAGTTGATTCATAGCTCTGATTATTTCAAATAGACAATGCATTATACAGGAGAAAACTTGCCTAACAATTTCTTGTTTTGGATTCTTTAGCCATTGAATTCCATAATGCAGTAGATTGCACTTAAGTGGCGAGGAGCATTAACAACATCTCCATTAATATCTGACTATTACTTTTCATAAGGACATTGAGCACTGTGAAGAGGAGACTGCCATAATTAGGTTAACGTTACAGATGTGGAGATTGAGAAGAGGAACAGCAGTAACAGTAGCTGGTTTATGTTCACCAGCAACAGGCTGGTGGCAGAGATGTAAGCAGAGCCAAAGTCTTAGAACTCCTAAACTGAGGTACCAGCTCCTATACCAAAGAGCCTGCCATAAAACAATGGACTACATGACATAAACTCAAAGGAGATGAAGACTAAAAGCATTTGAGCCTGTATTTGCCAAAAGAGTAATTTTTCTCTTCCTGTAATTCATGCAGCCTCGTGGTACCAACAGCGAGCTCTTGGACGTCAGGCAGGATTGAAAGGCTCCCAGCGGTTCACTCACGTGCTGTGCAGCTGACTCAATGGGTTGCCAGCAATAGTTTCTCTTTTTCAGCAGTGGGTTTCTTAAAATTAGAAGTATTGCAAGCAAACAGAAAGATTAAATTCTCCTTAAAGATGGTGCAAGATAAACAAGATGCAAAAGAAAAGGGGCAAAAAGCCCCAAGACGAAGCCAAAAGAAAACTGGAAAAGCAGAATTTCACTTGAAGATTCCCATTTGGCCTACAGGACACCAGCCAGAAAGGCAAAGGGAGAAGGGGAGCAGGCAAGATAAAACAGTCACCAGTGTTACGTTAACACCGGTAAAGCCAGACTGGCCTGGGTATGTCCTGCCCCTTGATGTTCTGCTGAATTCTGAAGCTAAACACAGGAGAGAAGAGGAACGGAGGTTGACAGCTGCGGGCAACCCCGAGAAACTGAAAACACCCTCCAGAAATGCTGCTGTCTCGAGCAGCAATGCAAAGAGCCATGTTACAAATCCTTCTACCTGAGGACAGGCTTTTCCTAGGAACGTTCTCTGAATGGGACAAAGGAACAAACATTCAATATCTCAACAATATGACCACTCTGCCATCTTTGCAGCAGGACATTTTTACCTGTTAAGTTAACCCCCCCTAGAATTTTCAACAATCTGCTTGGCAGAATGGGGGCATTGCTACTACTACTGTAGTAACAAAGCATTCACAGGGGACCTGAGGTCTGGAGCATACAGCCAGAGCAGATCACACGTCATTTAACAGTCACCTCCGACTTACCTAGCACTAGGAAAACTAAATCTTCTTCTAACCCAGACATCTAGAAGAAATGAACCCTGAGGAAGGAAAGGAAGATGAAAGACTCTCAGCCTGCAGAAGATGGAGGCTAAACATGGTAACAGTCTTCAAGACATGGAAGAAAACTGCAGAGAGGAAACTGTTGTGAACTGGTGGCTCCAGTTGTGACAAGGCAGGTATGGACAGATGTTAGGAAACATTTTGTAATAGCAGGGATAGAGACAGTCTAAGAACTAGTTAGGCAAACATCTATCAGGAATGACAAAAGCATAACTGTACCCTAGGTCGGAGGTGGGCTGTGGGACTTCTTCAGGTGCCTTCCAGCTGATGCTTTAGCAGCAGTGCAAGGCAGGGGGTGCCCTCTGAGAGTCCCATGCTGGTGGGTTTGCCTGGCTCAGACCTGGGCAGGCACCCAAGTTAGGCTCCCAAACAGAACCACTGGGTCCCTGTGATTGTCCCAGGCATCGGTCACTTCTCACTCCCAGGTACTCGGCCAAGGCAGAGCACTGCGCACGGCCAGCGGTGCCTGTCTCACTCCAGACTCATTCATTCAGCTGGAGCTTCACATCACTCTTCATAGACCTGTTCCAATTAAACTAAGCTGTGCTTTTCTCTCCTCTCTCTGTGCTTTCCAGCTGTTGTTGGTGAGGGGTATGAGGGCTGACAAAGGCCATTGCACCTCCCAGTCCTTTCCTGGTAAGAGTGGGGTTTCTACAGGTAAAATGAAATAGCACCACATTTGTCAAACCGGATAAACATTTCACTCGTGGCTTCAGGACAACTGTCTGTGTAGTCTCTCAATTCCTGAAACTACACCAAAAGCAACTAACAGCAATCTGCTACTTGACAATAAAAAAATATCAAAAGTGGTCCTTTCCTTAAAGCGACAACTAATTTGGGGATAACTGCAAATAGCTGTCATTAGATATACTGTGCAATGAATATGACAAAAAGAATAATCCAGGGGAAAGCAAGTGGTAGTGAAAGCTCTTGATCATGTCTACTGTGGGGACTTTGAAGAATGAGTTTGGGTCTGAAAGCCTTTTACTGATGGCCCCTACAGGAGCTGCAGCTTCAAGTGTCTCCACTGCTACTTATTCACTGTGTCAAGCACAGCAGGATCAATTGAAACTTTAAAGAGGTAGATGGCAAATTGACTGAAAATTACAAGGGGATTTGGAAAATTGCTTTTTACTATCAAAAATGGAATAGGTATGATGGACTACTCATTCCTGAAAAAAAATCAGCCACCTTTCCTTGACTGGCTGGAATTGCCGGGGAACACATTCAGATGCAACCTGCAAGAGCTGCTGCTTTTTTAGCAATGTGAAAGAAGTTGTTCTTTCCACATTTCATTGACAGAGAAGAGTGTGACTCAATAAACGTTTAGAACAAACTTGTATAATTGGATCACAGGTGAAGAACATACCCTTTCTGCCAAAGAAATCAGCAGACTTTCCATGCTGTCTTCCTCTGACTTCAGATTTGAATCTCCTTTGTGCTCTCTAGGGAATCATCATATGAATACCTGAACAACGCAACACTTTCAGCTGCTGCTAATGAGGCCCATGGAACTGCTCAAGGATTAGACGCTAAGGGCGTGGGCATGTTAAATTAGCAAAAAGATGGAGAAAATGAAGACAGCTCTGTGCTATACCTAGTGAAAAATGCAAACACAGGTGCACTCAATGTCTTCATAGCAATATCTGAAATATTGCTTGAATATTGAATATCTTTGGCTTAAACCTATGACTACACTAGCAAGCAGTGTGGTGCAGCCAGCAATCTATGGAAAGTAACAGTGGGTCCTGGGACCTGAGGTCCCCCTGCACTATTCATGCCACTCTTTGGTCCCATGGTCTGAATGCCCATGAGAAGCTGGAGGACACTGGGTACGCTCCTGGTTTAGTGTCATCAGGAGGGAACCCAGCTTGCGTGCTCTGAAACTGCTGTGCCTGGCAAACCAAGGCCCGGAGAATGGGGATGACTGGAAGAATTGCTTCAAAAGCCCGGCCCGAGCCAAAGCACTGATGCTGTTGGATGCTAGGACTCCCATCACAGTATCTGCTACACCACTGAACCTGTCATGGAGAAAACTGGGGTTTGCTTCTGAGTCCTGTCCTGTGCTCTCTTCGGGGAGAATGAAACAAAGCTATTTCAGGCAGCAACATACGACTGAAGCTGCGCTCCAAATGAACATATAACAGTGCAGTGAGCTATATTTTGATATTACTGTAATAGCAGAGTTATACTGGAACAAATATGTGGACAGGAAAGGACTGGGCGGTATGGCTGCATTTACCTATAGCATGAATGACAAGTGCAGAAGTGTATGCTCCTATGCAAATCAGCCTGGCTAATTGACAGGGAGAAAGATAGGGAGATTGATTATCATTTTTAGCTGTATTTAGGAAAAGACTTAATAATTCTGTCCTCAGGAAAACAGGAAGAATTTGCTATCTAGCAACCTGAACAACACTTCTAACAAGGTGACCCTATAGAGAACTCAACAGTCAACATTTTCATTAAGAGAAAGCCGAATTTTGTTTGGCCCTTACGAAAAGCTCCATGAGAAACAACAGGGTTTTGTGTAAAAAAACCCTAGCCAAAATACTCCCTTGCTACAAAGCAGAGAGCATTTTTAATATCCAGAGTTCATTTCTTAAATGTCTTAATGGTGGGAATTTTTGCCTGATAACAGGATCTTCATGATGCACTTGGCATTGTGAAAAGGCTATAATTTAATCAGGACCTCGTACAATGAGAAGTCCCATGTGGCTTGAATAGAAACAGATAATGAAATTGTTAAGTGATGCATGCTCAGTTTATATTTATAAGAAGAATTTTCCCTTTTCATCCAAACCTGAATCCAAACACTGTACAGAGTCACTAAAGAATATTAAGCATCTAGCCCAGAAGCTACAAACTTGATGAACACAAGTCAATGCTTTTTAGTAAACGTTATGAGAATAAATGTCCAGCAATACTCTCTGTCATTTTTGACCCATCCAGTCTGCTGTATATTCAGACTGGGATGCTCTCGAATATTTGCTGACACACAACGAGCTGGTTTCCTAACCACAGTTCATTTCCTTGTAATATATAAACACATTATTCTCCACAGTCCATAGAAACAACCTAAGTAAGCTCTCTCAAATGAAAAAGCTTTCCTCCTTCAGAAACCAAGCCCTAGATAAGCTGACTTTTTAGTGGAGGAAGAAAGAGATGGTCTGATGCAAGAAGCCTTGCAAAGGCACAGTAAAGCCACAGCCTGATGGTGACCTCTAAGCACTGAAGATCTTCCAGGTTTCATTTTCAAAACTCCCATGGGAAGAAAGAAAGTTCTGCTTCCTTGCATGACAGCTACTAATTCCAGCTTGCTCCTAAATTGTGATGGACAAGGTTGGCATGTTCTGCAGCTCAGCACAAAGCTGGAGATCTTCTCCTTGAGCCCTGGCCCACAAAGCTTGCATGCGAATGGGCAAGGTCCAAACTGTGACCCAAGAGCATTGCTGTGAGGCTGAGCACATACTGACTAGGCTGATCTCTACATTTCAGAGCCACTTGTGAAATACAGAGAGGAATCAAATGTCATTGTGTTTGTGCACACAGAAGTTGCTATTTCCTTCCTGGCTTTTCCTCTCCCCACTGAAAATTCAGTGTATAGCTATTTGTGGAGAGGGGTGAGCCTATGCCTCGGCTGGATCTTTGAGGGCACTTCTAGGTCCAGCAATGTTTTTTTTGAGCTCAGAGCCCTGACATTTGGACAGTTACATTTTCCAGAGTAAAGAAGCCATATAAAGGCAGCAGTTCCCGAGGATGCAGAGCACGTAGCCTTTCCTCTGAACAGCAGGGCAAGGGGACTTCTGCTGCGGGGTGTGAACTCAGAGGAAACTGGATGTGTGGTCAGGACTTCCTTAGTGAATTGTTTAGAAGAGGGTAATAACAGGCCCAGGAGGATGTTAAAAAGACTAAAGAATACTTTACAAAAAGGTAGCAAACCAAAAACTTAGGGGTGAACCTGAGTGAATACACAGGGCCTCTCACCAAATAGAGGGGCCAAAAGGAATAGAACAAGACACCTTGAAAATCTGGGCACCAAAGAGTTAAGTTTATCTGAGGCGAAGGATCTTTTGAGCCTAACTCTTATAAGTCCTGCCTTATAAGGTTAAATTATCCTTAGATTTTTGTTTTGTTTGATTTCTGTTCCCTTGGAGGAAAACCACTGGAGGTTCAATGTCTTAAATCTATGTGCCACAGTCATCGTGGGGAAACTGAGTCACATACAGGGGAAAACTGAAGAAGCCACTTCAGGTGGTGTTCAAACTGGGAAGCCACTACTACAATTTTAACAATGGTTTAGATGGAAATCACAGTCCAGCTGATGACATCTAAGTTAGCTGTTCAGTTTATAATTACTTATAATGAATATCATTGATCTAACATCCCTGAGAATGCCACAAGCTCTCTGTGAGTCAGAGAAGCTGCTCTCACTGCTTACTGCGTCTATAACCATCAGATGCACTCAACACAGCTATGAACACGTAAGCCTACTGGCTTAAACTGAGGGGCTCATAAACTGCAAAGCACTTCAGAGCTTTTGACAAAACAGATTATCATTTCTAAACCCCATAAGCAGAAACAGGTAGACTCTCTCAGCTCTCGGGGTCAAATAGCTTCTGGTGCCAAGATTTACACATTACCAACAAGATGGGCAGATGCAAATTACTTCCTCATGACCCATCACATAACCGTCGCTACATCATCGCTGTAGTATTTACAAAGTTCATAAGCATTATATCAGTGAATTACGGCTTCATGCCACTTTCTCTAAGATTGCATGTCTCCTGGAGGGATGGGTCTTTGATTTTCAAGCTCCATAGGTAGCCCTTGCATTCCAGCGCAGCAACCTGTTGGGGATTTATGGGCACTTCGCTGGTGTTTAATGAGGCTTACACTATAAGCGATCTAAACAGCTCTTGTTCATGGAATCCTGAAGCACATCCAGTAAAGCCAATGGAGCCTGAGACACCTTGAGAGAAATACTGAGTGAATAAAAATAATCAGCCTGCCCTTTCTCTCTGTCCCAGCTTTGCTGGTGAAACCAAGGTACAGAATGAACAGTCTCTGTATTCTTTCTGTTTCCTTGGTCTCATGGTGCATTCAGGTTGGGCAGTCAAGACTCACTGATACATATCTGTAAGTTTTAAAACATATAGATGAACTTTATTATCTATTATTATTATTATTATTATGGTATTGTATTATTAGGGTATTGTATTACTATTAGGGTAGTGTAATTTAATAAATAGTGTTTCAAAGTCAGATGAGTTAGAGTTATACATACATGCAGCCTTGAATCTCATGTATTTGCCATCTAGCACCTAACATGTAATATTCTCAAACATTTTGGGCAAGGTTTTCCTAAAATTAGTAATTAGAAAGAAATGCTTATCTAGTTTCTTCAGGAGGTTCTCTGCTTTAAAAACCAGATACCCACAAACTCCTGCAAAAGGAAATGAGGCATGAAGGGAAGAAACTTGTGTGTGATGCTCGCATTTACAACCGAGAGGAGCAGTGGCTTTCTCACTTTCAAGGATCCATGCTGTTATAGGTGCTTATTTAGATACACTCTACATTTAATATAAGCCTTCATGAGGCAAAGATTAATTCAATTTTCACAAACGTTTGTGTGTACAGCATGTGCCTCTGCAAACTTTTACAATCTAAACTGGAATATTTTGGAGCCTAATTCTCCCTTCACAGCAGGAGCAGTTCTGCTGTTTAGCAGACCTTTTTCAAGCTTAAATCTACAAATGTAATTGATCTACAAAGCCTCTTTTGTATCAAACAACTTTTTTGAGCTGTAAATGCTTGAAGAATGCTGCTGCTGATTGCTGTACCCTTCTTATACTACCCTTTGCTACGGGTGAAGTTGGGATGATGCTAACAAGGGGCACCTACCCTGGAAAGAGGCAGGAGGCAGCAGGCTCACTGGATGAAGCACCACTTTGTACTTCTGCTTCTCCCTAAATGTTACCAGCCAGCCATGGCCAGAGTCAGGCTCCTGGGATAGAAAACCCTTCATCAGGACCCACTATGGCTCTTCTTTAGAGCAAGGTACAAAGCTAGTTTTAACCCATCACTCCTGAAGGCATTTAACTTCCTCACATTTCTATTTGTCTGGGTTTTAATCCTTCAGACTAACCCAGAAAAGAAAAAATAGTTTTGATACCCCCTCCTCTTTCCTCTTTTCTTTCTCATTTCTCCATTTTATGTGTCTCGCAAATTTGTTTCACTAAAGAAAATAACTGCTGTGGTATTTCGGACTGCATGGGCATGTCAGTGGCACTGGCACCAAGAGCTTTGACTTTTCTCTTCCAAGCTATACCGTGCAGTACAGGTTAGGAAGTGAAATCATTCAGAAATCTGTCTCATAGCATGCTTTTTGTCAGTAAATACGGAAAGCAGTGCTAACAAGTACTTATGGCTTTGCTCCCATGACTTGACATAGTAATAAATTCTTCACATTGGAGTGACTTCCAGGCTTTTTGAGTGTAGGTAGGCGCAACAGTTCAGCACTCTCACTTAAAAGATGAAATTAAGCTGTCAGAAATATTATCTCTGTGTCAAAAGTTACATGAAAGCTCACTGACAGCAATCCTCATTGCTACTCTTCTCACTTGCCCTGTGCCAATGGGGTTTTGCTTTCATTTTTGTACTTCGAGTTAAACAGCTGTCAAGTTTAACTTATTTGTAGAAACTAGTGTGGACGAATTAGTTCCTACCGCCGTGCTAGTTATCTTGAGATTAATGGGAAATCCAGAGCTACCAGTCAGAAGGGTAAGTAGTCCAAATGGGAGAGCAATGCAATCCAATAAAATCACTAAGAAGCCTCAACTTTTGGATCCGGTGACCCACACTTGAGAAAACAATAAAACCCCTGCTGCTTCAGCCAAGGGAGGAGAGAAGCAGTGGTTCTGTGGTATAACAAACCGAGGAACTGTAAACACAGAGGGGCCTATCCTTGATGGAACAGAAATTTGATGGAACACTTTGGGTAGTTTAAAATCACCATCTAAATTTTGAGATTTCCTAAAACACTGCCATAACGTAGATTTTTTTTTTCTTCCAGTAGAATCTAGCATTACAGATTTAGCTATCAAATATGAAGTAACAACCATCTTTGGGGATGCAGAAGAAACCCTCCCCAACTCCAAAGCTCTTTCTGCTCAGCACATCTCAGAGTTACCAGAAAAAGAGGGAATACGCAGTTTTCACCTTGGGTCAAAAGTTCTGGGTAGTCAAAAGAAACAGAAATAAGTCTCTGGTACATGTTGACATCAGAGGAGTCACACAGCCCTTCCTTGGATGCCGGGCCTGGCAGGAGATGGCTTTCCCCAGTGGGGAAGGCTCTGAGAGTTGAGTTCAGCTCAGTTTGGGCACTTCACGGTCCTGCTTTTGGTTGAGAAGTCAGAGAATCGCTCCATTATACATACTGTGTACACAGGCCTGACCTTTTACTTTTTATATATTACGCCCAGTACTATTTAAGTGGTTGGTTACACCATGCTGTCCTGCCAGAACAAACTTTCCGATCTACACTCCAAACAAAAAGATCAGCACGCCAGCATCACTTCAAATTAATGTTTCTTTGAAAAGGCTTTCTTAGGGAAAAGGGCTGTCTAAATACCTGGTTTGCCACTTCTCCCTTTTGACTAGTACTCAGAAGAGGTGCTATGCCTGCCTGCCATCACCTGCTGTAACTCTGTCTTGCAATTACCGGTAGCTTCATTCCTCTTTTGGTTCCCCAAATTGAGGCATGCTAAAGCAATCTGGATTTTTAAGTGATCAGAACTATCTCAAAATGATCCCTCTTCACATTAGGACAGAAATTTAGGCACTATAATGCTGCATTGTGCAAACCCACATTGTCCAAGAAAGAGTGAAAGAACTGCTCTGGGCAAAATGAACGCTGTCCACCTTATCTGCAAAAAGTGCCTGGCTTTTGAGGAGAAAAACCAGAGTACAGTGCTGGGTCAGGGAAACAAGACGACGCCTGGATTCCTAACTCTGTGGAGGAACAAACAGTAAGGACTTCAGCTGAGACCGAACTTACTCCGTTTGCTTTTCAGTCCTGTGCTTTCCTGGAAATGTCTTTTTGGTCTGAGTGAGGCTGTAGCAGCCAATGGCCCCAGAAGAGGATGACCAGCTTCAAACATCAGTCATTTGGCCCCAGCCTACTGGAGACCATGTCCTGACTGGTTCTGAGGTAGGAAACAGCATGACCTCAACAACCTCAGAATAAACTCGGCACATTTAAAAATACGCTTCTGTGAATTTTCAGGCATGTAGCGAGAAGCACCAGCTGGAAGGCCCTTCTGCCCAGTAGGAGTCATGTTTTACTTCAGCAATATCCTTATTTAAAACTACTTATTTCAGTTTATTCCAGAAACTGCTACTGCAATACAAATTAATATATGTCCAATAAAACCCCTATAAATAACACCAAGAAAGTGAAGAAAGCGTGCTGCTGGAAAAATCTGAAGCCCCATTTTCCTGCTCCCACACTGGACACAGTTAACATCTTTTGTGTTCGCTTGTTTAGAACATTCACTACAGCGAGGTGGAATTTTGGAGGGTGGCAGAAACATATTTGTGTACTATTATACACCGTGAGACAGCAGCAATACAAAAAATGACAAGTAAATGATGAAGTAGCACAGAAATACAGGCTGCAGCCACTATCCCAATCCTTACCTTTCAGAGTTGCCTTCTTAAGTACCTTCATGGCATAAAGCTGACCCGCATCAGATCCTTTGATCTTCCTCACTAGAAATACCTGTAAAAAGCAGATGTCTAGTGTAGATGAGTACGGCACTTCCAGTTGCAAGCCTTGCTGCATTTGATAGAGGAATAGCTTCAGGTATTCTCATGAAAACTATTAGCCAAAAGTACTTTGTATCTCTTTCACCTGCAATTAGTTGACCTAGCTCTGGAAAGCTTAATTTCTAAGCTTTTACTCCCTCACAAAGAAAATATCTTCAACGTTATTGATTAACTTACACATTCAATTAAAAATGGGTGAATAGTCATAATCAGCGTGTGCATATCTCTTCATATTCTGACTAGCTTTACATGAAAAAAAGTTATGTCTCATTTGTGCTTAGAAATGTACAGTGTCTTAAAGTTGTTGTTATCAATTATGTTAAGGAGAAAAAACAAATTGGTTTCATTTATGCTGTAAGTCATGAATGGTGGCCAGCCTAAGATGTCACTGAAGCAAAAAGTTGATACAGCTGAAAATCTGGTTGTGCATACTTAAAAAAATGTAGAACTATTGTGATTAACAAAGAGGTTATTATAATAAAGACAGTTTTCCCTGTTATAGTTACCTGTGTTACATCTTCTGACAGCGTAAATTTGTCATTGTAATAAAATTGTAGCTAAAATTCTGATTTTTTTGGTTTACTCCATGCAACTATTTCTAATCTGCCCCTGAGTGCATCTGAGCACTGGAAGGGTAGTGGAATCAGTAATTTAGTTTGGTCTCTATAAGACTTTTGGCATTTTAGTAATTGAAAATAAAATGAAGAAATATTTTAGCTGATTCCTAAGACTCACTCTGTCTGCTGAGGTCAGAAATACCAGAGACTCTTTTATTTCAGCACTTTTGCAACTGGACAGAAGCAGGAAGTCAAGTCAAATGCAAAAAGAAATATAAGGCCACATACATAGCATATACTTATACAAATATAAATTATCAAAGGCTACCTGAAATTATGTAACTAATTAATGTCCAGTTGGATTATAAAACTCTGTGGCAATTGTTTTATTCCTTGCCTGTTCAGGAACCATGCAGCTTTCTTAATGCCTCCACCCAAAATATAAAAAGCCAAAAAAAGAATGGAGGAAGTTCTGTTTCTAGCACATTATTTCAAGTTGAAAGACTCTTCCTCCCACAAAAAATAATATCTGTAAACAGATTATGATCTTCTGAAACACCCCTTGAGGAAACATTTGCATGGAGAGAGAACAACTTTTAACAACCAGCTAGAGAAGCTGGGGGAAAAAAAAAAGGCTCATTTCCCTCTGAACACCTTAACCAGGACTCTTACATCTGTACATCACAGCTACAACACTTCTGAAATATAATCTGATAAATTTTTGGTGAGACTTTCCTTCTCAAGATGTTTCCTGTGCACATGATACGCATGGTTCCTCAGCTGAGCTGCCCTAACCAGCTGAGCCTAGGCACATGTTGCTTGTTCCCTTCTCCTGTTCCTTAGTTCAATGAACATACAAATACCTTTGGTACTCATGACTCTAGGAAAAAATGATGAAATCTGCATGCAACAGGGACACATAAGACTTTCTGAAGTGTTTTTCATTAACATTCATGATAAATTAAGCTCAGCTGCTCCAGCATTAGCAGGAAGTCAATTCATTTAGAAGTTCAGCTAGACAGAGAAATGTTGGGATATTTTTCTATCCAGCAGAAGTAAAAGATTTAATTTTTGCATTATATTGAAAGGGAAGAGAAAGTCAAAAGCAGGCTTGCCCAAACACTAGATTTTCAGCTGTGTTATTATTCTGTAAAAATGGTTATGGAATCTTTATCCAAAAAACAAAACCCCAAACCCTTAAGTTAATGATTTTAGGCTGTGTTGCACATAGAACAGCACAGCATGCTGCATCTGCAGAAATATCAGGCTGCAGTTCTAGAAATATCTTATCTGCCATGTAATCTTACAAAGCTTGTAATACCCGTATTGCTGTAATAAGCAAATTTATCAATTTATGTTACTAGTCACTAGGCAGCTGCTCCCTGTAGCATGGGACAGGGCACTTGTCTGCATTCCTTCCAAAACAGATGACTCAAGAACACTGTGTGCTGTTTCAGAGGACATCAAAATAATCATCAAACCAAAAAGGAAACAGAACAAATGAAAATGCATTGTCTTGCAAAAGGATGTCGTTGTCCTGATTTTTCTTAAAGGTAAAGTCACATTGTTCTTGAAACCACCAAGTGGTCCTGGAGTGCTGACTTGACTAGTTATATTAGCTATACTATACTAGTTTGCCAGAATAGCACAAGCATGTGGCTGAGCATGACTTTCAATTTTCTAGCTTGATATGCTTGCAAATACCTCAGGTTATTACAACCCGAGCTAGCAAAACTCCCTTAGTTAGAGCAACGGGTATATCACCCAAATCCCAACCTAGAAAGCTAAGCAAGTGCTGTGAGAGGACTCCCTCTGACACCAAAGGCATCTTCTCTAATCCTGCAAGAAATTATTTTGGCTTCAGGTGAACTTGAAAACCAGTCAGTCTGCATCCCCAGAGACTTATGGATTTGAACCATTAGCTCAAATACGGAAGTGATGAAAACGTAGGTGCTTGGGGACTGCAGAAGCAACACAGAGCAGACTTCCCTCCCCTGTGTCTTTGCTGCTCTGGGGAGGTTGCCGACCTGCTTCATGCAAGATATAGAAAGTGATCTGTAATCACACACAGCCTCAAACAGGTATGAAGTCCACACTCACAGTCTGATCCCCTAGTGAATTGGGTAGAGCATGTCCCAGAAATCAGAACTCTTCTGGGGAAGTGGTGGCAGAGACTAAGCATTTTGCTTATAAAATGCATTAAGCTAGGCGGCCAACTCGGATAGTTAATAATGAAATACATCAGTGCAATCTAAGAGAGCCAGTGAAGCATTTCTAAACTCTTTACTACCTGAATCTGAAAACTGGCTGCCTCTGTTACTTTTGCAAAGAGATTTTATTCTCTTGTTCTCCTCCTTCTTGTATTCAGTCATACAGTAAACCTAATTTTTAGTTGTTTGACTGTTCACATTAGTTGAATATTTAAAACACAAATATCATTACTGTGCTCTCAAGAAATTATCTATATCAAAAGTTGGTAGTGAATGCTAGGTTTCCTGATATCTCTCATCTCAGGGAACTTCTGACAGACTTGTTTATCAATGTACTTCTGGAATAGTCAGGAAACTGAAAAATACTCTCAATTTAGCTTCTTTCGGGAATAAAACTAAAGACCCTGACTCATTGTAAGGGTGCTCAGTTTTGTGCTGGGTACCTTGGCAACTTTTACATATAAGTCAGTTCTTCAAGTTAGGCAGAATGATCCACCATTGAATTGAAGGATGGGAAATAATTTTTTTTAAAACTCCACAAAATAACATACTTCAAATGATAAGTACTTCCACACCT
This sequence comes from Egretta garzetta, assembly GCF_000687185.1. NCBI lineage: Eukaryota > Metazoa > Chordata > Aves > Pelecaniformes > Ardeidae > Egretta > Egretta garzetta. Next base: position 565,459 of record NW_009260059.1, read on the forward strand.
GGTTTAAATTATGTTCACGGTCCTAAAAATTTCAAAGTCTATTGTTATTTAAAACATAGAAAGACTTTAAGACTGAATTGACTCCTCCCTCTTTCCTCTCCATCTTTACTTCCTACTCTCATTTCCAGCTGACACAAAAAGCCTTGGACTTAAGATAAAAACATTGTTTCTCCGCAAATTAGCTTGTCATACAGGTAGATTTTCCCCCCCCCCCCATGCTCTTACCACAACGATTGCTCTCTTCAGCACTGGGGTTTGACTCCAGGATCCTCTCAGCAAAGTGCATGGGCCTCTGAGTGTGAGCTGAAGAGCAGTCTGCGACTTTTTGCTTGAGATCCCATTTACCCTCATAGGGAACTGGGCAGCTGACTTTAAGCCTTTGAATGTTACCCTCCAGCTAAGCAGCCGTGGCGCGCTCGCCGCCCTGGTGGGTAGGTCAGAAAGAGGGAGGGGGGTGTCTAATTTTATAAAGAGTGATGCTTACTAATGCTCACTTGTGCTCATTAGTCCAGGTCCAGAGCCATAAGCACTGTTTCCTAAATGGTTTTATATACAGGAATCCAGCTAAGAGACAAAAGTGTTATTAAAATGAAAATAAGAAAGGTTTGGGCTTACTTATCTGTCTTTACAGTATAAGTTATATAGGGACAATGTTAGCAGTGTAAATGAACTCAGAGAAAGGACATGACATTTTCAATGTTGCTCTAGGTGATTAGATGGCATTAAAAATTACCTTTCCATATGAACCTTGTCCTAATACTTTCAGCAGTTCAAACTGAGACGGATCTGCTTTTTCAAAACCTTCCTTCACATGATGACTGATGTCTATTTCCTTCACGATACCTTCTTCCTGCAAAGGAAACAACAAAAACCAAAACCCCCAAATCAGAGCTGTTATCCTAAGGAAACATATTGTTTATTAAAATCTCATCTTCTGTGATGCTACAATCATGTATGAAATTTTGAAAACAAACAGTTGTCCAAATATTCCATGTGCCTGTTACTGGCTGGGGAGAGTAATGGCAGGACATCCAGGCCTGCTGCTTCTGTTTATTGAGCCTCGAGATATGATTAGGTAAAGATAGAATATGCCAGCTGAAATACATAAATATACTGCAGAGCTTGGTGTGCCCAACACAGACCTCACTAGCAGAGCAGTGTATACTCAAATCTGTACTACAGAGGCTCCAGCATGTTTCCCTCCACATGCTTCCTCGTTCTCCCTCAAAGCATCTTTTAAATCCATCTTAAAGAGCTCCCTTAGTCTTGAGCAGCAATTCTTCTTATGAGCAAGCAGTAAAGAAAAGGCATTGCTAGAAGTGGCTCTCCCTATTTACCTTGAAGAATAGAATACAGATAGAAAATATAAAACAAATCAATGATTTAGATGTGAAAATAGGGCGGTAGTAGAAGGAAGAATGACACACACTTCTTTGCTTGCAAGAATTAGCTTTTAACACTTTGGATTTTCCAGGTTGTTAAAATATTTCCACTGCATATTCTTCAAAGACATCAGTTGAACTAGGACTTCTGTCTCGCAAGCTGTGACATATATCATACGGTTTAGTTGTTTGTTTTACGCTATTATGACACGTTCCTCTAAAAAAAGAGTGACTGGGTCATGTGAGACCCAAAGGGACTACGTAGAGTTTGCAGCAACCCAGAAAGTCACTGGGCTGAAAAGAAAGCTGGAAGAAAGGACCTGCTCTTCAAGGACATAGTGGTGAGGGAAGCTAATACTTACATGCCTTTTTATTTCTGCAGTGTTTTGTACATGTAAAGTTAAGCTTCCTCTCTAGTCAAATTACCTGTGCTAACATCTCTACAACTAAAATGTGGATTTTGAGTACAAAACCTTTTTGTTTTATCTCCCAGGACCAAGGGAATTTCTTACTTAGGAATAGGTTTGAATATTTTTGCAACCAACAAAAATAATTAGAATATCATAAACATTATTTTTACATAGACTTTTTCTGCAATTGTGCTTTCTCCCCAAGAAAATATCTTGATAAATCCTAAAAGCATAATATTTATTTCCCATTCTTAAACAATAATGTGAGGAAAACAGAAATAATGTTTTAAAATGCAAATGCATTCACAGCAACATTTGGCCAAACCACATTCATTTGCTAAACAAGAATAAATTTGATTCCCTTCTCCTCCAGAAAAATTGTTATCACCTTCCACCAGCTGCAATTCATCTGATGCATGGCTAGCATTACCCGGATTGCTCTCTATATTGTAGCTCCATCCCTTCTCTTCCCAACCCTGCCTCTTTACGCTCACGTGCTTTGGAACAGGGACTATATCCTCTTCTTGGTTTGGAAAGCTTCCTCTACTTTGTGCATGCTACCAGAATCATGGAAAATAATCATCATCTGACAGCAACTCATTTTTCTGATCCCAATTCCTCTAGTTTAAGTTTTGCCTGAAAGGAAATGCTTGAAACCAACAACCATTTTTCACAAAGAGATTTAAGGGTTTTCTAAGTACATAACCGCCAGGATCTCTCCTCATGTTTTTCCAGCTTTAACTGCCGTGGGAGACAACGTATCTTTCTGATATTAAAACCACTCATTTTTTCCATTTTTTTTTCTATGTGATAGAAACAATAGTAAGCTGATATAAATTTGATACGCTGCATTAGCTGTTTCCTAAGGAAACCAGGAATAACTTACATGTTGTTATCAAAGGCCCCACCGAGTTCTGAAGTGATGAGCTTTCATACCGAGGGACATGCATCTTCATGAAAACTGCCAGCAGCCGAGAGACTTGCACACTGCTAAGAACATTTTTTTGAGCTTAGCCCCCCCGACCACACTACAGTTTAGGTGAAGTATCTGGACTGCAGGGCTCACCACCAGCCTTGTTCAGCACTTACTCGCTAAGGCTAAAAATGACTCCCTGTGGAGTCGGGCTCCTGCCCTGAATCACCCCTTACTCTCTACACCAGACCTCATATGCTTGGCAGTTTGCTCTCCGCTGAGCACAGGCAGAGTTTGGGAGGACTGGCTTCTGCAAGCCAGTCTGTGTGTGTGGGTGTCCCCCTAACAGCTATCGGATGATGCAAATACTGCATGACGTTTTCCAAAGTCAGTGCACCTTGAGGGCACCTGGTCACCATTTCACGATTTTGCACAATCTCTGTTTTGCACAGAAGCACAGCACAGCAAGGAGCATCCATTGGAACCATGTGAAGCAGGAGGTGGACGCAAATTTTGCAATGTATTCTGGCAGCAAAGCTCTGAAAAAAAGAAACTAACCCCAATTTTGTGTACAGCAGATGCCTTCCTCAGATATACTTCTCCTTTGACACCTCAATCTCAAAAACTGTGATGAGATCTACCACCCTAAGGGAAGAGCAACCCCCCTTTTTGATTCAGTTAGGCTATATTTCAGCCTGAACCATGGAGTCATTTCAGCTACATTTGCAAGTTTAAATGATGAGTGAGTTTCAATTTATCCATTGATATTAGTCATCAAAGTCACAGGCCTACAACCTTAAGCACATTTTTCATCGTATTATTAAATTTAATATAACCTTTTTATGCTCATGAAATGTGTTCAGTTACGGGAATATATTCAAAGTATTAAAGTGATGATAATATGGCTTGCTGGAAGAATACTTAAAAAATTCTAGCATTCCCAGAGAATAGCATAATTAATTCAGAACTGGCAATAAAAACAACACCTTAATTAAATGCATCTTTAATTAAAATCTCAGGAAAACATTATTTTAAAAGAATGGGACCAAATACAACGCCTAGCAGTGTTTATCAGAGAAACACAGATTTTAAAGATGGAAACAACCTGTGACTTCATAGAAATATAAAAAGAGTGGTTAGAAGGGGCTTCTGGGGGTCATTTAGTCCAACACCCCTGCCCAAAATATCATTGCCACTTGATCAGGCCAGCTGGTTTTTGTCCACTGTGGCTCTCAGTGTCAAACAATGAGGCTTGAGCCACTTCCTACAAAAGATTATTCTCTTTCGATTTGCCTAGCTCAGAAACTCCCACAGTCGTGTAGAGCTGCCTGCTCCGCGGGTCCTGAGGAGGAAGCAGGATATTTTCCTAGGAAGGTAGGATTTCCTGTGGGTTTCCTGTGGTCTCCGCAATAGAAAGGGGCAGCAAAGCAGCACTGAAGAAAATCATTCCAGACAACTCTTTTTTTCACTGAGCATCACTACAGTGGCGTTATTTGTGAGCTGTTCAAGAGGTAGATAGCATGTTAGCTGGTATGATAAATTCACTTCCCACTGGAGCAAAAGCCAAACTGTCAGTACTTGAGACTGAAGATGGACACAGCTCCTTGAAGGAAATATATGCTGATGTGTTTAGACTCATGCATCTATTTCCCTTGCATGTATTTCTATAGTCTTATTACTTATTTTGCTGCATGAATTCTGGAATGACTTCTGTTTGTTTGCTTCACCTTATTAGAAAAAAAAAAAACAAATAAAAAACCCCAAAGCAAAGTCAACATTTTCACAGTTCCCTTTTAATATTCTTACTTAGGATTTCCCCCTATCATTTATGTCTTTTAAAGTCTCCCTGTATTAAACTAATTTGGAATGAGGTATAATTTTTCTCAGTACTGATGACCAGAATGAAACCCCAAACTATCAGAGTTCAAGCATTGTGGCCAGATCTCCCAACTATTTTTGGATCCAAGTTGCATCTTAGGGACTTCTCTAACATGGATTTTTTTTTCACTGATCCAGCAGGTGCAGCATATCTACATTAGAAATTTCCATAACAATAAAGCTGAGACAAGAGATTCGCAACAGAGATGAAGCCTGCGCACTGAAGAAGCTGTTTTAATGGAGAGGATTTCACTCTGGAAAAAACTATGAGCCAACTTCCAAAATGGTTTTGATCAGTGAAGTTGGTGAAGTCAAAAATGAATGTTCCACAGTTTGGTCTTGCAACAGCTGTGCACAGCAGCCCAGGCTCTTGCTCCCTGCTGCCTTGT
>NW_009260059.1:570451-595911 GCF_000687185.1 Egretta garzetta
ATGCTTGACTTGATGAAGCTTAATCTTTTGTAAACTTCTCTAAATATTTATGTTTGCACAAAAAGCATCATCCCGTGACAAAAGTGAGATGGATGTTCTTGGCAGCTTGAAGAAAGCACACAGCTGAGCAGCACAGACTAGGGGAGGGAGGGCAATGAACTGGAACATGTGATGATAGAGGAATAGAGAGTGCTTCTCTGTGCTAATACAAGATAATAAATACAAGACCGACCTACTCAGGACCTGATTCTATATTGCGTTTTTCACTTAATGCCTTTCCCCCCAGCCCCCCAAGCTGGCAGAAGTTTTTGGACACACAAGTAACCCAGTATTTGAGTGGAAAGGCCATCTTGATCTCCTTTCCTTTGGGACACAGGAGAATAGAGCTTCTGTTCTTGCCCTGTGACTGCAGATGGCACAGACACATCTGGTTTGGTGCTTCCCAGAGGCAGCTGCTCCCCTGCCACACTGATCTCCGCTCACTTCCAAGATTTCCTCATGGAGATTTTGGAGAAAGAGATGCACTAATGCTCAGTGGCTGCCAGACAGCAACCACAGAAAACTCTTCCAACTGCAACAACACTTCCCAGCTCAGTGTCACGTGTTTGAGTAGGATCAGGAAGTGCAGGGTTATAGACCTATGAACGGGGTACAAAGTCATGCAAAAGGGCAGGCCTTCCTGAGGAGTAGCTCTTTTCTCTTCAGCTGTACAGCCTCTTACCTTGCCTGCCCCACAGCCTCCCAGCAAATGTTATAGAAAGAATACTTCCTAGAAAACTGAGAGGTTTAATCCCTTTTGGAGCTTTGTCTGGCTCGTCCCCAACACGTTTCTGAAGGAGCAGAGCTAAGGTCATCCTCAAACCCAGAGACCACCTTAATTATGCTCAATATATTTCAACCATATGCAAAACCTTTCCTCACCAAGGCTTCCTGAAACGGTCTGAAACATCTGGAGAGGGGATCATTCTAGAATAATCTACTTTTAGCGATGGACAAATTTATGCAAACATATCACATGCGAAAAAGTTATGGTGCTAACGTAAGATGATTATTGTTTCGCAACATCAGCAGGATGGGATTCTTTTTATTCCTTGCTTGGCCATTTCCCCACTAGCACAGGATCAAGACTGCCAGGCAGGTATGGCCATTAAGGGAGGGTAAGCTTCATTTTCCAATAAAAATATGTGCAGTTTTGATGTACAAGTTCTCCAATCTTCAGAGATGTTGGGCTTTCATATTTTAGGGATTGAGGTCAATGAAGAAATAAATGAAAATGTGGCAAGAGGAAATAAGAAATAATTGCAACTCTAAAGATAATTTATTGTTGTTTGAGAGAATCATTATTCATTGATAGCATATGCTCAGGATACAGACTTTATTTTGTTACCAGTCTTGCCATTTGGCAGGTTACCACCTAATATAAACCCAAATCACAAATATTTAACTTTCAAGTATCACAGGCAACACAACATTCCAAAATAATATGGTTCATTAGGAAAGCATGTTTAAAACTCTGATATGGGAATAGTTAAGGCAGGATATGTCTGATAGAGATGAGGCCAGGTTTCCACCTCTATTTCACAGGTTCTAATCTGGTTCAATCCACAGGAGAGTAATTTTTGTCAAGACATAATAGGCTATACAAACGCTGCCTAGTGCAGGAAATGAATTGCTGGCCTCTGTTCAGTTCTTTGAGGACAAGTATCCACATTAAAAAAAAAAAAAAAAAAAAAAAAAAAAAAAAAAAGTAAAAAAAAATGTATAGGAGCATTTTCATTAGCCTCTTCCCAAGCCAGTCTCCAACAGCTGGAGTAAAATTTGAAAAAGAAATCTTCCATTTTAAATGCTTTGTAATCCATGTTCTGGCTTCTGTTGTGGTCTGGATAGATTTAAACTGAGCAATAATACCATAAATGGGTCTGGTTGTCTTGTCCTCTACTGTCAAATTAACATTTGCTTTAGCAACAATGGATAGGACTTACTGAGCCCTTAGTATGGGCAACTCAGGGTGAATTCACTGGATGTTGTGCCAGGTTGGTATCTGGCCTTCAAGCATAAGGCCACCTACCTTCTCAAAAGGTCATACGGAGTTAGATAATACAGAATAGTTTTTAGAGAGGCTGGGATTTCTTTCCTAGACCTTTCACAGATGTGAACAGAAAGCATTATCTTGCATATGGAATTCCACCAAGCAGGACAAAACCTAATGGACAACAAAAAACTTCGAGCAATTTTTGTGGAGTGCAACACTATCAGTCCCTATTAAATCCAGTAGACCTTTTTCCAAAGAGAAAACCTATTATGCTCTCTTCAGCACCCCTCTCCAGCTCTACTTTTTATATTACTTTTTTTTTCCTCCCTAATGTATGTCTCTACAGTTGAGGTTCAGCTGAAATCAAACAAACTAAATGTGAAGAGAGGCGTCCCAAAGAGCAAAAGCAGTGGATACAATCTACTGGATAAATTGTTGAAGTCTGCGAGTTGGAGGTTTGAGTATTTGGGAGATTTGGATTGAGTCTTTTGTGCTACCAGATTTCCTACATATCTTTGATGAGTCACATAGGGTTGGACTCAGCCAAACGAATTTATAGCACAAGTGACAATGTTTTGAACTAATTGTCTAACCTTTGCAGTCAACAGAGAGAAGCACGCACTTCATGATTAAAAGAGATCAGATGAAGTCACATCCTAAAAGTGCACTTTTCTCTCTGCTGACTATGAAGAAAGCCTAACTTGCTGGGATGGGGACATCTGCGGTTCCATGAGATGAATTCACGTTTACTGTAAAATTTTGAAAAACATGCTCTGGAAATTTTAACAGAACTTGCATTTAAATTAAATATTTTTCAAAAGAACTTAGATACTTGAAACATCCAGGCACTTAAAAAATACTCTAAGGTGTTAGGAGTAATTCAGGTATCAGGATTTTGCAAGCTCTGGTAAATTAGGCATTATTTCTACTTCCTCCCCAACCTGAAAAACAGGGATAGTTGTTTTTTATTATCTTGTGGGAGTACTGTGAGAGCTAACACAGAAAAAAAATGTGAAATTATCTCATACTGCATTAATGGATAGAGAAACCATCTGAAACGTATCCAGTAATACATAATTTGGGTGGCCTACAACCAGATTCTCCTTTATCTCCTTTGAGACATCTTGAAGATTGGTGCTCTTTATCTGATGACTATAGCATCTTTACAGACTCAATTCCTGACTAGAACAAATATACACAACTACTGTAAAGATGTATGAGAAGAACCATCTTCCTATTCAAAGTGCAGATATACATGAAGTAGAGGGAGACGCCAATTCTTGATCTAACTTCCAACTCTGCACTCAAATCATTATCCAGGGTAGCTCTAATTTTTATGTTAATTCTGGGGCAAACTGCAAAGCTTTATGTGGAATGGCAAGTAGAACGAGTTCATAAAACACTGTATTGAAGCAAGGGGTTAAAAAAAGCAGAACAAAAGCAGAACCATCTGGTCACAAAAAATACAAACAGTTGGCCAGCCTTACTCATACAGCAGCACTCTACAAATACTCAAATACATTTGCGAACTTTAACAGAAACAGTCTCAAGATGAGTCACACCATTAAAGGACAAAGAACTCGGCTATATTGCTCTAAGCTACCATACGTAAGAGCAGGAACATCACAGAATCACAGAATTACAGAATCACAGAATCGTAAGGGTTGGAAGGGACCTCAGGAGATCATCTAGTCCAACCCCCCTGCTAAAGCAGGCTCACCTAGAGCATGCTACACAGGACTTCATCCAGGCGGGCTTTGAATATCTCCAGAGAAGGAGACTCCACAACCTCCCTGGGCAGCCTGTTCCAGTGCTCTGCCACCCTCAGAGTGAAGAAGTTCTTCCTCATATTCAACTGAAACCTCTCGTGTTTCAGTTTGCATCCATTGCCCCTAGTCCTGTCGCTGGACACCACTGCAAACAGACTGCTTCCGTCCTCTTGACTTCCGCCCTTAAGATATTTGTATGCGTTGATGAGATCCCCTCTCAGTCTTCTCTTCTTCAGGCTGAACAAGCCCAACTCTCTCAGCCTTTCCTCGTAGGGGAGATGCTCCAGTCCCTTTATCATCCTAGTAGCTCTCCTCTGGACTCTTTCTAGGAGTTCCTCGTCTTTCTTGAACTGGGGAGCCCAGAACTGGACACAGTACTCCAGGTGGGGTCTCACCAGGGCAGAGTAGAGGGGGAGGAGAACCTCCCTCGACCTGCTGGCCACACTCCTCTTAATACACCCCAGGATACCATTGGCCTTCTTGGCAACAAGGGCACATTGCTGGCTCATGGTCAGCTTATTGTCCACCAGGACTCCCAGGTCCCTCTCAGCAGAGGTGGCATTGCTCAAGGAACAACGTCAGGGCCGATCCTGTTCAGCATCAGCATCATCAGTTACCAGCACAAGGGGCGGAAGGCACGTCAGCAAGTCGGCGGGTAATGGTAACCCAGAGGGGGGGGAAGCAGTTCACGGCCTTGATGGCAGGATTAGTCTTCAGAGGTACCCTGGATGAGACAGAGGAACGGGCCAAGAGGAACCTCCTGAAGTTCAGCAAACACAAAGACACTGTCCTGTCCCTGAGCTGGAATAGCCCCCAAGCATCAAGATGGGGTTGTGGACCCACTGGTTGGAGCAGCTCAGCCAAAAAGCATTGGGGTGCTGGCAGGCAAGACGAGGTGGCTTCCCCCAACTTGCTTGGAGAGGTCACTTAGAATGAGTTGTTCCATCAACATTTTCATCAACATTTTCATCAACATCCTACTTGACATGGTTCACAGGTGTGCCTTTGGCCTTTACATCTCAGAAGAGTTGTAAGGTCCACTACCAATTGTTTCTGCTGGTGAACAGGTGAAAGAAGAATACTTGCTCTTCATTCACCGAGGAACTAACTGCAAGTTAAGCCTGGATCCAATGCCTAGAAGAAATTGTTGTTACTCCTAGAAGGCTAAGTATTCTTCTTTCCTTAGGATGATGCTATGTCACCACTGAACAGGGATATGAAGACTACATGCAACAGTAGGGGACAGTATACATCACCACTTTTTTTTTTTTTTTTTTTTTTAAATATTCACTTTATAGAGAAGGCTTTCATTTTTTATTCTGCACTGCAGCTCAAGTCCTGCTCCCAGGTCACTAACTTGCTCTGTGCACTCTGGTCTGACCCCTCGCAAACTCTTCATGAGGGGCTTGGGTGGGTCCCACCAGAGAGCTCCCAGGGGTGCCACCACCTCCCACCACTGCAGCCTGCCTGCCTGAGCTGCCTGGCAGCTGATGCGGCGTGCTAGCCCTCACGGGGAAGCCCTAATGACGGTCCTAACATGATGGAAACCCACCATACACTTCTGTTACAGGGTACAGATAGCCCCCACATGCCTCCGGGTCCCAGCTTTCCATCTGTAAAATGCAAGTGAGACTACTGGAGTATAAGGGCACTGGGAAGGCTATGAAATGCTCAGATGCTAGGCTCAGAAGAGGAGGAAGGCAGACAAAAAGGTCTATCTGTTCAGGACACTATGCAAGAAATATAAAAACCTACTAAAGGGGTTCCCTTACTGCTGTACTCAGCTACTTTGCAGACCAGGAAAAAAAAGTGCCTGATGTTTTACTAGTACGTCTGAGTGTGAAATAAAAACTCCAGCTGCACTAGGAAGATAAACTGCTTAAGCAAAACCTATTTGCAACCATTTCCTCACCATTTCTCAAGTGATCCGAATAAACCACTGCTTACCATGTCAGTGTAAATGGCACCAGAGCACAGTAAGTAAAAACTACTGTAACAAGGCCCTGGTGCATTTGCATGTTAATTTTAAAGAACTGAATCATCTTTAATATGCATATTAAAAGAAAAAAAAATATCAGGTTTCATCTCACAATGTGAGGCGGAGTGGACAAAAGGCTGTAATAAGAGATAATCACATTACTGAAGTGTTGGATTAGTCAGTTTAGGAAAAATACCAGTCTACTGTTCACAAATCGCTTGTAGGATTTGGTAATTAGCATTTTCTCTCCAAGAGGAATACTAGCCTGCTAGCACATTTTTTGCCCTCCCATTAATTAAACTAAGCATCAGCTAAGGGTTCAACCAGCTTGTACTTCACAAACTGGAATACTGTTGCTATTATGTTAGGAAAAAAAACTTGTTGTAATGAGGTTCATTATCTCAGTGGCATTTTACAGGCAGAGCAGTAATAGGGAACTGGACTAACGTGAGGTCATTATGGAATCAAGGCAAATACAAATTAGTTTTAATGTTGCTGTTCACAGCTTGGAGTGGCAGGGAAGGCACTGAAGGAGAGAGGGTGGTGGTGCTGAATCAGGCAGAGAGAAGATGGCAAAATGGCAATTCTACAAAGAAAACATGACAAGATTTAGCAACAAAATGGACAAGGGAATAAGACTTAGAGGGCAGAAAAAAGTGAGTATCAGAAAGGACACCGGGTTTACAGGACAAGGGCAACTGTGGTTTGTGCCTATGCCTACAGGGAAGTAAACTGAGAGAAGACTAGGAGAAAATTGTTTTGACTTTGCAAACTATCATAACTGTAATATTGAACAACTTGAAATGCAATTTTTGCCCTTTTTATGCAGCAGCCTAATCCATTTAAATACCTTGCCATCTACCTGGGCCGACGAGGGAGAGCGCGGGCACGCATGTACTTTCTGGAGCAATCTGATGGGCAAGCTGGTAAGCAGCCCTGGTGTGCTCAGAACTGCTCCCAAAAGAAAGGGTGAGAGGACAGTGGGGACCGGGCTTTGCTGCACAGCTAGCTAAGGGCCTGGGGGGTCCAGCCTCACCCAGTGACTCCTCTGGGCCGCCAAAATGCAAATGAATGCTGCGGATCCAGGTTCTGCTTATTTGTATCAACTCCGGCTTTAATTCTTTAACTTACACAAAAAGCGCATAGATAAAATAAAAGATAGTTACACAAAGTACCTGACGATGCCTCATCTCATGCTGGGCTCCAGTTTCACGAACAAGTATTTAATAAGGGATGCTTGAACTGCATATTTATCTCTTCAGCTGTGTACTTTTATTATGTCCACGGCTAAGACCCAGGTCATTATTTGGAGAAGTACGTATTTCAGTGCCTAAGGACTGTTACCACGCACAAGTGCCTGTCTAAACAGATTTTCAGCAGTATACTGGAAATCTGGCCCAGGAAAAGGCCCATTATGTTTTGCGGTTTTGTCAACTACTGAGAAGCCTCTGGTTTAGTTCATGTCCCTCAGAGATTCACGTGGTGGATCTTCAAGGAACAAGCTGCTAACTGATTATCACACATCCTCTTTTCTGTGAAGGCAAAAATTGTTTATAATTACAATGTTATACAGTACTAAACAGAAGCATATATTATGTATATTATATACACTGCACTGAAATGATGTGTATTTTGGGAATAAGAATAAACAAAACGTAGAAAATCCATCTGGATGCAAGAAACACCTTTGCAACATTGTTTGGAAGACTCCCTCATTTCAAAGAGGTCAAACTGCTGCACCAGTCTTGCCCTTCTGCAGAGATTTCCAGCATATAATGTGCTTTTGTATAACAAAACTGTGTGTGTGGTAAGTTTGATGGTTCTCAGCTGATTGGGATCTTGATGAGCTTATCATTACAGCTTCACAGCTGCAAAAATAAAAAGCTTTGCATATGACATTGCAATGCCAAATTCCTAAATACCACCAGACAAATTTTAAAAATTTTAATTATTATTTATAAAAACTCTCTCTATATAAAGTGTGGAAAAGAGCCATTAAACGAATATGCTCAAATACAGAAATAGATCAACAACAGTTCAGCCAAAGCTGATCCACAGTCTACTGAAGTCTGGAAGGATTTCCAGAGTAGGATTCATCCAAACATATGTCTCTGTCTGAGGTAGATGTCTAAACGTCTGTACAGCTGACAGAGAAATAGGTGCTTTTAGGCTTTGATTTGTACCAGACAAAAGCAGGCCTCTAAAACAGGACTTAGTAAATGTGCCTCTTTCTCTCTGCTGACTGTAAAGGAAGACTACGCTGATGAGTTGAGATACAGATTAATTCTCCCTTCCCATGTCCCTCAATGACTCCTTCAGCTTTGGATGGAGCATACGTGCTTTTCAAAAGATGTACACTGCATTACACTGGATATTTCCAGGCCAGCCTTTGATCGACCCAACTTTTTTCACTGCAGATTTTCTAGTGTCTCCAACAGACAACGTGAGATGCTCCCATCGTTTCATCTTTCTGGCCTGATGGATACTTGTACCAACTACTGCAACACCCTTCTGCAGGGGCATTCTTACCCTGCCTGGTTATTGCCATGATCTGCCACCATGAATCAGAGAAATCAAGGCTCTTCTTGGACATGAAACTGGAAGCAAAACCACAACACTGTATCAGACATCATGCCACATTTCCACACTGGAGGAAGCTTTGACAAATATGAGAAAACACCAATTTCTTCAGCCTCTTAATTCAAAAATATATTTTACTCTTCAGTGCAATCCTTGCAGTATTTGGCCCATTAGATCCCCAACATCAGTTAGAAGACTGCCAAGACAACTCAAAACTGAGCCCAATTGCAGGGCTCACCACCACATGCCTGCAGACTGCCAGACGTGGCTTTCAGCTGCCCTGCAGCTTTTTTTACTCTGTTGCAGCCATGTAAAGGGATGCTTACGTCAAGTGTCCTTGGTTCTCTTCTTCAGCCACTTTATTCACAAAAGCCCTATTGAAAGCAAAGGTACGCGATGACGAAGGCAGGAAGTGGAAAAGAGGTCTTTTTGTTTAATCCATTTCTGTGCAGAAGCCTCCAGGGTTTTAAAGTATTGAGGAAAGCAGTTTTAGAGCAAATTCACTGTTCTAGCCTCCATTCTACAAGTATTTTTTTTTTTTAACATATATGCAAACATGCAGAAGGTCAAACTGAGATTACCAAGTTCCTGATAGGTATTTTTCATTGACCTGTGGCTATTTCAACATTTTCCTGTTCTGCTTGAAAACCATTATAGCAAATCCACATGGCATTGTAACCGGTAGAGGGTTTTTTAAAAAATAAATTATCCAAATGGCTTTACTGAAAATTATGATGGGCCTAGACACCAAGGCAATCCAATCCCAAAGGATAAGTGGACTTTGCAGTCCCCTTTGCTGCCACTGTAAATGGACAAGGTGGAGAGAAGACCAACCCATACCTACTGTCCTACCTAACAGACTGATTTGCTCATAAGTGATTACAGAACTACACCTACAAAAACACCAGAGCACAGACACAGATCTTTATTATCTTTGAGCCATCGACAGAAAGGTGCACAGTGCAACACCCTGACCTCTCCCATAAGTTTATCCCCAACAAGCTGGAGGAGTTAAAGGCTACTGTACAGTAAACTGTGCAAGATTGTTCGTATGCTCAGAGCAGCCACAAAGCTGCTTGGGACTCCTGGAAGAGGTTAACCTTCTATTCAGAGAAAATTGAGTGAGCACAGACTAAAGGAGTTCTTCCTATTCTACTTTTACTATTAGTTTCAAAAATAGCTTCAGTTAGCGACCTGAACAAAGACAAATGAACAGCAAAATACAGTGCCACACTTCATGCGTGCATAAACTACTTTTTTAACATCAAGCTAATAAAAGAAAAATACTTTTTGATGTCTTATATGGTGGACACTATCACACTGACAGTCAGGATCACCAGCTGACTCCACTGGGCTGTGATGCCAGTGAAATCCTTAATGCAGCTGGGAGACAAAATTCTGAAGAAGAAACTGAGGCAACAGCATAATCACGAGATTTTTTTTTGCCACATCAAAAGTCAGAAGCCCACTTGAATTCCATAATCCTGTATGAAACATAGGACACTAAACAATAGCTACTCCTGTTCCTTTACAGATAATTCACTTATTGTGCTCCTCAGTGAATTGTAGGCAACTACGTCTGCAGTAGATTATAGCCTTTATACTGAATCTTATTTTATAATCCTAGCCAACTAACCATATCTGCACCACTTGTTACTATATTAATGTTTTATAAATAATAGCATAAAGACAACTGAATGTAAGTGAAGTAATTCAATCAATGAGTAACAACAGGAAGCTGAAATTAATTTTGTGGCCAAAGGAAAACTAGACAATACAATCAGAAGATGACAAGTGAAAGCCAAAGAGCAAAGCCGAAACCACACAAAAGTTTTACTTCAAGGAAGTGTTTAAATCAAACACACAAGTCCAGCGCTCATTTGTTTTCCCCATTTGTCCTGTCATAAACAATGAGCAATGCCACAGTTTTTCCAAGAAGCCATGGGAGGTAAATTTTCTGTAATTTAAGCCAATACTGTAAGGAAAAAAATCTTTAATGTAAAGCACAGTGAAAAGCTGATTATGAATTTGCCACAAATTGTGTATTGTTTATATTCTTAAGGTTATTTACATTTAAAACTGTTCTTTTTCATTGCTGACTACACAGCAGAGTCCTGCTGTGCCAAAGCAGAGCTCCAGTTTGCTTTGTTAAATGCTTCGTTTTCTCAAAAACATTATTTTTGGACTGTGCTTTTTCTGATTCGTTTTCAATGTTCAAAATGTTTCTTTACCCACAAAGGCTGAGTAAATTGACATCTGCTAGCCTTGAACTTTATCCAGACCTTACAACTGAAACTCTTTGTACAGGACAATATCAAAATCTTTAGACCTCATATAACTTATGCTTGTGACGATACACATGGATGTCATCAGTGAGTTTGCATTGTGCTATGTTGCTGGATCCATCTGAAAAGTAAAGTAACATAAGAATTACAGTCCTGCACAGCTGCAATATCTAAACTTCCAGTTATATGAAGCAGTAAGTAAAGCTGAGTGACATATAACACTGCTGTGTAAATAGACTTCATTTGGAGGTAAGAGTAAAGAGAAGTAAAAATACACATTGGCTTCTCATTTCTGTAACTACTTTTATGCCAAGGTGTAACTCTGTGTTTTAAGGACACTGGAGGTTGATTAGGCGCATTTACGACTAAGATTCCTGGAATTGCAGAGAGTGGAAGAGCAATCTAAGCCATTTTTCTCACGGTTAAGGTAGAGCCAGCCTTTTATACACAGCCTGCAAGTTGACCCAGGGCGACATATACCAAATATGGTAAGTATTATAGGAAACACACAACATTATTTCCAATTATTAACAAGAAAAAAGAAAAAGATATATGTATGCATGTATATACTGGGTTTTAGCTGGAGCAAAATCAGATTAAAATTATTTTTTTTTTTAATAAATGTTCATCTAAAGATCTAAGGAGTCCATCACATACTAAACAGTGCCTATCAGCCAAGTTAGCTATGGAACACCTCTCCTTCAACAGTCACCAATGAAGGGCACATAATCCCTTGCAGTATTTTCTTCACCAACAAACAAGAAAACCAGGTTCGTCCCCACCCTACCTGAAAACCTCCTGCCTTCCTTCCAGTCATCCTGTCTCAAAAGTTTGGGTCATAAGCTGAGTCTGGGAGAGTGCCGAGAGGAACAGCAGGCCTGGGCTGGGTGGGAGCTGGGGTGGGATGCAGCTGCAGGTACCCAGGAGCCATGCCAGCATGATGGGGAGATGAGCAGAGCAGCCACCCATGGGCAGCTCCCCGACCCCAGAGAGGCATCGCCTCAAATAGGTCTCCAGCCGCTCTGTGCTCGGGAAGTTGTACCAGTCTCTTAAATCCTGACTTGAAACCAAGCTGCAGGCGAGCGAGGTTGCAGCTCCTGTAATGTACACCACCCTGGAGAAGTGTCATTAATGAAAGGAGCCAGGATGTTTTGTAATTGGGGTCAGCTCTGGGAGAGACATAAGGCAAAAGGCACAGGACACGTTCCAGCAGCGCGGCCTTGAAGCGGTGATGGAAGGTTTTGGGTTGTGAAGAGTCACACTAAGCAAAGCTGACATAATCTCCCAGCCCGCCACAGCCGCACAACTATTCAACACTGCAGGGCAATTCCTTGGCTTTTATAAATGCCACAGATATCCTGAGCAAAGGCAACAAACAGGTTTGTAAGCCGTGTGAACACTGCAGACCGGTACCAGGGCATCTCTCAGACTTGGTCTCACAACCGTCTTTCCCAGCCCATTCTGGGACTTGGGAAAAACCAGTAACACAGCTGGTCTAAACTGGGGCCGTTCCCCACCTTCTAATCCACGCATGGAAACTGCAAGCCCTAAACCAAGCGTGTTATAATGTCTACCTACACTAATTAGCTGATTATATGAGGCTGGAGACATGTACCAAGCCTAAATTATATTATGGATAAAGTGAGGAGCAATAAACCTAATTGCAGCATGAAAGATTCAGGTTAGACATCAGAAAAATCCTTCCCTGGCAAGGGCAGAGAAACACCATAAGAGATGCCATTTAACGTGTAACCAGCTTATATCCTACCTCCCTTTAACTACCTCTTTTTTGTCTTATCCTATCTGATATTACAATCTTTTTTGTGTGTTTTTCAAGTGCCCACAGAATGTGCACATATCTGTAAATACAATAAATGCTATTAACAAATGGTGGCTATTACAAGATTTATAGCAGATATTCAGGATCCACCTTACGATTGTAGGACCCAGCTCTAAAAAAACCCCTCACTCTAATAATAGGCATAATTCTGACTTATGCTTTTAGCTCCACTAGCACCAATGCAAGTAGATGCTTGAGAATAAACTGCTCCTGTAATAGCTTTGCAGGATCAGGCCCTAAAAACGGAGGATACAGATGGTGAACACAAGATGCACACGGAGTGAAAACAACTCTCGCTTTCCACGGTGGCAGAGTGCCAGTTAGTTAGAGCCTGCTGATGACGGTACAAGAAGAGGAGGAACTGTCATGCATATGTGCCAAATTTACTAATTTAAAAAGTGAATTGGGCATCACCGTCTGTTGCAGCTAATCAACAAAATGAGATAAGTGGGGCAACAAATTATGCCCCTTTTAATCAACTAGCACCATCACCTCCTTTGTAAACAAGGCGAGTTTCTAGATTTGTTTTTGGTAAGTTTGAAGCAGCAAAAGAAGATGGAAACATCCTGTTAACAAACTACTGGCTCAGTTCAATGACCATCAAAGGACTTTCTACAGACTTTTGATCAGGATCAACATACATAAACAGCACCCCTCCATGAAGGAAAGTCAAGGATAAAGAGCAGATCCATCACTTGGGTTTTTAAAAGTTATTTGAGAAAAGAGTAAGTTATTAGATCCTGATTGTGGATTTCCAAGAGTGTGACTACACTATACTGATGAGAAGGCATAAAGGTTTGAAGAATTAGGCCTTTATTTTACTTGCTGCTCGGCTGCCTCAGTGTAGACAACCACCACATAATCTTGTATTATTTTACCTCTTCTTGTAAAAGGCAGTAAGAAGGAAAACCCAGAATTCCACCAGCTTCTCTCCCTTAAAAATGCAAGTCGTCTCTGAAAAAGATAAATGCTACTGACTCTTCTTGTATTCGGAAGGTGGCACCTGGACCAGGTGCTCCTGATGTGAATGTCTGCAGGGGGGAATTCCCAGTGCTCCTGATACACCAGAAGGGCAATGAAGCTGGTGAAGGGTCTGGAGCACAAGTCTGACGAGGAGCGGCTGAGGGAACTGGGGCTGTTTAGCCTGGAGAAGAGAAGGCTGAGGGGAGGCCTTATCACCCTCTACAACTGCCTGATAGGAGGCTGTAGCCAAGTGGGTGTTGGTCTCTTCCCCTAAGTAACAAGCAATAGGATAAGGAATTGGCCTCAAGTTGCACCAGGGGAAGTTTAGATTGGGTATTAGGAAAAATTTCTTCACCAAAAGGGTTGTCAAGCATTGGAACAGGCTGCCTAGGGAAGTGGTTGAGTCTCCATCCCTGGAGGTATTGAAAAGACGGGTAGACGTGGTGGTAAGGGTCATGGTTTAGTGGTGGATTTGGCAGTGCTAGGTTAATGGTTGGACTTAATGATCTTAAAGGTCTTTTCCAACCTCAACAATTCTATGATTCTATCCAAGCCAGAAGAGATCCAGCACCATTTCCATTTATATTTTAGCACTCCTCAGTGTGAAAGTGCTCAGTTCCGGAATATAATGCCACACAAAGAGCAACCATAAACAAAATGGATTAACAATAATCGCTAGAAGTGGCCTAGGTATTTAAAGAAACTTTTCCTAAAGTGATACAGGTCTAAACACATGGTCAATTAAACAAAAAAGACCCAGATATATAGAAAATGGCTATGAAAATCTAGGTTTTCATCAAGATTTGAAAGCTCCTTGCACAAGATGCCAGCAGACATTGCGGACTCTACAAAAGTCTTTCTATAATGTGGAAAGATTTATCAAATCCAGTAATTAAAAATTAATTCAACTGAAAGCCAAATGAGAAGCTGGTTCACCTGGTTTACTGAAAGACTCAGAACCTTTAGTAATCCAGTTTAAATTATTTGCCAAAACCCCCTGCTTGACTACAGAAGGTTAATATACAACCTTTCCTTATAAATGCATAAGGTAACTGCCTGAGGAACAGCCCAGCATTGCATTAGTACTGCAACGTCCCTTCATTTTGCCTCCCCTCTCTGTGAGGGGGAAATTAAATTCTCTTCAGAGTTTCCGCTGCCATTGAAAAACATTTCAACAATCCAAGGCCAGGATTTACTCCACTGACCACTAATGCCAAAGGCCCCAAAACCACTTACTCTGAAAGAAGATGAGCTTTCCAATTTGAGGCTGCATCTATAAAGCAATGAAAAATTGATGGTTTCCTTCTGACTGCCATAGAAAGGGCTGCTTTGTACATTTCTTTCCTCAGGGAATCCATTGCTATAATTTTCCATTGGAGAGTTTCTGTATTCCTGCATTGCTAAAGTGAATGCAACGCTGACCTAATTTGGGTCATCAAAAACCTAGGATTAATCACATCTAAAACCAAACAAAAAAATTGTTACATAAACTTACTGTTCGATTATATGTAACTGTTTCTATCAAATACTACGTGACGTTCTTCAAAATGTTAAAACACACAGGCTGTAACTTCTGCATTTTTTCATCTACAACAAATAAAAAGAGTAATCTACTTTTCATTTTTCTGTATTGTTATTATCAACAGCACATGCACTGTGTACTTTATCCATTGCAGGATGACAAAGTAATGACAGAAACAATCTAGTCTCGGAAAACCCTGCAAGTTGGGTACATATTAACCTCGGACGCTGTGAGGTTAAGCTGCTTGCCTACGGTCACACAGTGAACTTGACAGGTCCAGGAACAAAGCCCAAATTTCCTGATTCCCCAGCCCTATCACAAGACAACACTGATGTAATTGCTAAGTTTTAATTTAATGTTATGTACTGTTCATATTTCTAAATCTCCAGAGTTTGTAACAGCAGGTATTAATGTTTTACTTCAGGTTCAAAAGTACAAAGTACACTAAAAGCTGCTTTTAGTTTAATGGAAATGAAACGGTCCATCTCAAAACACTGAGCATGCTCATGCTAATAGAACTGTATGGAAATGTTTGGCATGCAGCTCTCAGGTTTGATTAGTCACGGCATCAGAGCTGGCAATGCAGTGCTCGGATCAGCTTGCACAGGGCTGCCTGGGACACTTCCATACAGCTCCGCTTTATGTCAGGCAGGTGTAACCTTGACCCTGCCCTCGCGGGCACAGCTCCCTTAACATGCCACAACGAGAGGTCAGTCCCGTTAGATTTCACAGATCTTCAGTGTGTGGTCACTAGGTGGGAGAAGTACCAAATGTGTGTTGGCGGGGGGTTTACCTACCCTGCACTCAAAGGATGCTCTGGTTTCTAAAAGATCAAACAGCAGCTCATTAGAAGAACTGTTACAGGATTCAACTGCCTGTTCCCCAGGCCCATTTCTGCTGATACAAGCATGTGCCCAACAGGTCTCTCTGGAGAAACCCCAAACTCTCTTTTTCAGAGGTCCCAAGAGCCCCCATAAGTGGAGAGCCAAGGCGAGCTGCAGGTACTCAGCTTTTGGAAATTCATCATTTGCCCAAGTCACAGAAGCAGCATGGAGAAGCATGGATGCTTCAAACCACCACACAAGTGGACAATCCTTTCTGTGTCCAGAAACTACCACCAGTACTCACCCCAAGACAAAGTCTGCCATTCCAGAAAGTTTTGCACATGCAAAATACAATTTCAAAATTTATTTTTCACTTCACTGTCTTCATCGTGCCTTCATCTCTCTTGCTAACTGACTGTCTCTTCCCCACCTTTTTATGAAAACTTTTCCCCTGGCTTGCATGTTTTATTGGTGTTTCAGATCTTACTGGTCCTAGCCATCTTGTGGGTAAAGCAACATCTACTCACATAATTAGAAGAGAAGAGATTAACAAGTCAGAGAACAGTCATTACCTGCAGACATTCTGAAAATAGCCATCTCCGCAAATCCAACAGAGCCATCAATTACAGTATTCCTAGAGGTAGACAGTGTTTTCGTAGGAGTATTTTAATCTTATAAGTAGAACTCACAGTGAAGTAAGGTTCCTCTATTTCCAAAATTGTCAATTCCAGTATTTCAGGAAATAAACAGTGAAATTGGTGCTTGCAGTGTCACTAAATGTAGATTATGTCATGCTTCTAGTGATTAACCAATTCTAGAATAAGGGTATACTTAGCATGAGGGAAAGAAAACCACCAACATTTAGCCAGTAACAGCTTCTGCTCTCACTAACAATCACGACTTCATGAACTTCTGGGACTACTTGCATGCACAATAGCATACATGAGTTTAATATCTGAGCGAGTGGCATCTAGTTATCCCGGTTACTTGGATAATGCTAAAATAAAGAGATGCTTTCTTGAAGAACTTCAGCTCAACTCTAACGTAAGAACTCTTTTTAATCTCTAATAGACTTCATCTTGTTTTGCTTTTAATTTGAAGAATCTACTTATTGGAAAGAATATTGTACTCAACTCAGAATCTGTTGGAAATTTTATTTATTACAAAGTTCACTTGAGACATAGATATAGAACCAGATTTTTTTTTAAATCAAGCATGTTTTGAGAATAGTTTTTGAGCTGGGGTTTATAATAGATCTTTAAAAGATGCTGTAAAACCTCATTTTCCTTCATTTCTTAAAATTCTATTTTCATTTTAGTTTGAAGATAAGTTTAATAAACGTTATGACTTGGTGACTTAAAAAAACGCCAACCTAGTTAAATAAAAAATGTCAGCACGAAAAATCATGTTGGCTAGGAGACTCTAATTTAAATTAGGTATTGTAGCTGTAAACTTACCAGAGTAAAGGAGGAAACATGGGTAAGGCTGAGATGGAAGGCACACATGCACACATGCACAAAATCTTCCAGGCCTGTTGTTACCTCAAATGACATAATTTTCTCTCTACATGGGGAACAACACAGAACAGACCGATTCATTCCCAGATTAGACAAATAAGCCTCGACTGAACCACTTGCCCTGCCAGAGAGAGTGGTCATGCTGCTGGAGACACCTAAGGTCTCACAGTGTCATCTGGATCGTGCTGGTGACCGAGTGCTTGTCCTGGGAAAGAGGGAGCTCACTGTGCAACCCTGTATGCAGCCACCTACCAGCTGAGGAAAGCCTTACAAGTCAGGGAGACAGGTACCTTGTATGGACTTTAAAAGGGAAAATCTTACAGACCTCAGTAAATTTCAATTTCTTGGAAAATTTTGTGACAGCAACCTGGTCGTGCCAATGCGCTTATTTAAAATAAATGAAACACATTGATCACAATGTGACATACTTATTTCAAGAGTCACTGCACTCAAAAACTCATATACAGGCGTCTTCCCACAGAACTGATGTAGGGTTGATAGCCGTTGCAGAAAGTACAGGCACTCCTTTCTCCCCAGGACTGAACATGAAAGCACAGAGCAGATTCAGAGCCTCCTCGTCCCCAGCTGAACGAGCTGGTTGGAGCTGTGGAATGACTGTTGGGGATGGCGGTACCATACTCTGCTCCCTTCTTGTCTTCAGTCAAGTAGAACATCCCCTTTCTGAGCTGTTTGCTCCCTCCTGGGCAGGGGCAAGCCCTGCTAGCACAGCAGAGATCAGAGCGCCGATCAAGAACAGCTAAGTGAGCTGGAAAGGGCAAATATATATACAAGGGGTGCCATCTGGCAACAATATAAGGAAAAAAAGCATTAAGTGGCTTACATAAACCAGTGCCATAAAAACCCTGTATAAAGGCAGCTAAGGACACCATCTCTCCCAGCCTAAGGTGCCACGGGCTGAGCACTGCGAAAAGAACAAAATTAAGGTTATGCAATGCCTCGCATTAAGCCCAAAATAAATAAAGTCAGGACTTGCATTCTGACAGCAACATGAACCAAACAAAGCTTGTGCTGCTGGGTAAAACCCCTAGCTCCTTGGCATTGTCATGGCAAACTGGGATGGGTGGGAGATGAGCAAGGAGCCCCAGGAAGAGCAGGCTGTGCTGGGACGCACATGGACCTCCCACTCCCTGTCCCCTCTAGCCAGACCTCAGGAGGCAGGTCCTCAACAGTCCAACCTACAGCACAAGCTTACCACAACAAGAAGAGCCCAGCACTGCTGGGGAATTAAGGCCTGAACTGAAGCCAGCTGAAATCAGTCAATGTCTTCAAAGCATTTTCAGTCAGACCATTGCAGCACCCTCTGCAGGGGTTAAAATCTCTGTGTCTCTGATCACCACCACCACTTTCTTCTGGTTCCTCAGCTGGAGGTAAACGTGCACTGTCCCTGACTTCCAAGGACTACAGAAACCAAGGATGAACAAATTCATTCATTTTCACACACCCAGCATTTTCCAAACAACCCTGAAGATTGAGGAGATGGCAAACGGACATTTTGCTGCTTATGCTCACCACAAAATCCAGTGACTGCAGTTACCCTGCTGACTTTGCAAAGCAATGTTGCTCAGCCTTAGTAACAATGCCACTTACTGCCCTGAAGGTTGTGTGCTACGGGTCTCCAGCCATGGAGGAAAAGTACCAAAGAAGCTCAGAGATGTGGAGGTGCTTTGCAAAAAAGGTTTATGCAAAAAGTAATTCACAGAATTCACCAACCCTTGAAACCCACTGAACCAAATTACTTCTAAACATACTAGTTTCATCTGGTTTTGCTTATTATCGTTTAATTTTCCCCTTCAAGTAAGTTGGTTGGCCATGTGCAGTCTCTGTTACTGTTACAGCAGTCTGTGCTGGGCAGCTTGTGGTCCAGCCCAGTTTAATGGGTGCTGATGCCTTGGTACTACAGCCCCTTCCACATCAGCAACCAAACCACTCCTCCTGTTACAGTTTGCCATGAAGAAGAGCTTTCAGCTGCCAAAGTGCTGTCATTGCCCCTCTCCCTTCACCCAGGATAATTCCAGTTACAGATTATTAAGCTGTCAATCAGCAGAGCTGTGGGAATACTGCTGTTTTCAGAGAGACCCACAAGGACTTTCCCCAGGGAAGACTTCATCTTCCAAAACTGATGTCAAGGACATACCATAGGTACGCTTGGTGCTGTTCCCCAGAGGAATTCTTCAACTCAGTCACAGCCAACGTGCAGTTCAGACCCCTCTAAGAAAAGGGGGAAGTTAGACAACTTTGCGATAGGAAGGAGTCTGGTACAACACCGGTTTTATGCAGTAGAGCTCCAAAAGTATTAATTGAGCTTTTGATTTTTCCTATGAGTAATATAATGTGCAGAAAATAACATACAGGCAGATAAGGCATAACACGCATCTGAAGAATATTATTTTCTACATTTTGCTACAAGTATGGTTATACAAAGTTCACGATGCTGTAATACTTCGGTTTTATCCGTTGTAGTCAATCACTAGCAAACCAATCCATCTTCACTCCTAGCAGAATTAAAGATTTTGGTAACTTTTCGGTAAAGTAACATTTAAATAACATACAAATGCCAATTTCATATTAGCTTTCTCTACAGGGAATTGAATTTAATACCAAAGGAAAAAAAAAAGACTAATTAAAAAACTACTAAGTGTTAGAAGCTCTATGCAGTTATTTCAGATGATTGCTCATGAATTCAATAAAGTCCTAAAGATTGCTCATGCCTAGCAGCGTTATCATCAAGGGCAAAGTAACTTTCTTTTTCCTCTTACAGAGAAAATGGACTTTTATTATGCTGCTAATCACACTTACACATTGAGCACCCGTCAGTGTTAGAAGCTGAAAGCTATGAGCGAGTTTAATTTCTCATTTTTAGAAGACGATAATCTTTTTGCATCGCTCCCTCAGACTTCAGAACCAGGCCTATGACTTTCTTAATGGTATCTATTAGTTCAATATCAAGCACCCTTAGGATCTTGTAAAGTATCTTTTTATTTGAAATTGCACCCAATCTCAAATATATATTGAATAAGAATTTCTAATTGCAACTGAAATTTCCAAAATGGGATCTGACATATAAAACCCAATGTTATATTTGGGGATCATGCATATGGGTCACTATAATTTCTAACACAAAATAAATTCATTGCTGAAAATTTCTGCTGCACATTCCAGAAATACCTAAAAGAAATTAGAAGATCTATTAGATTCCTCATAGCACAAGAATAAAAATTTTAACATTTGAATCTATAGTTTTCATCATGGATAAAAGTAAGAGGAAGGGAACTCTTTGCTTTTTAGACCTGTATGATGCCTCTTAACCATTTGCAATCCTTGGTCTCATTTTTTGACCCACAAATGTTGGCATAAAATATTCCACAGCAGGCAGCTACCCTTCCCATAGGAAATTCCTCAAATATCCCCAAAATTTGTTCTTAACATTTACTACCAACATTCCTTACATGCTGTCGTAAATGCTGGGTGACTTTCAAAAGTTGCCAAGAATGAAAGAATATCACTTGCATAGGAGAACAGTCCCCAAGCTCTTCTGCAACTGTGGCAGCCCTCAGTAGCATCACACACAGCCTTAACATGCCAAGCAACGTTCAAGCAAGCCACTGATGAGAACAGTGTGAGGATGCAGAGTGTCCAAATGAAAACATTTGTTACCGTATCCCTGACTGTCTACCCTTTCCTGGGAAAACTACCCAAACATGCCCTTCTTTACTGAGGTTTTAATTTTCTTATTCATTCTCTTAAGGTCAAGAATGCAAGTTTTCCCCATATCTGGTCCAGTATTTTCATTTTTGTGTCATGTGCATCGTGTTCTTGAAAAGTGACAAGATTTATTTGGTAGGAACTGACACAGAGGATGAATTACTGACAGGATTAACATATCACTAGTAAAAAATAAGGAGTGTATCAAACACCTACTTTATGAAAAAAAAAAAAAAAAAAAAAAAAAAAAAGAAAACAAAACTGTCCATCATTAGGGTTACTGGCTGCTGAGCACGTTGCTTTTTAGCATGCTTAGTTTTATCTCATTGTTTCCTTGTACTCCCCTGCCTGCCATTGTGTCTGTCTGTCTTGTCTTGTTTTCCACCATCTTGCACATGCCTGGCAAGATCCCTGGGCAGAGTGATTTGTCCCTTGTGGACCACCAGAGCGGAGGACTGTGGCTCCCGGCCAGGGATGCTGTTCGGTTTTGAGATACGTACAATAAACAATAACAACGCTGGAAAATTCCACTCTCATTTGATGTAACTAGTGACTATTAGTCTTCCGTGTTTATATTTGTCTTCTGTCCCTAGGCAAAATCCTGCCTAAACTCTGCAGTGCTAGTGGTCAGAGTACAGCAGGAAGGGAGAAGGTCCCTACAAGGAACCTGGGAGGTTGAAGAACTTCTTGCTTATTCCTACCTTATATCCTGGGCAACCCGTTGGCATTTTGCCAGCCCCCTGATGATAGGAATTTGACCCCATCATTGTACTGAGCGATTTAGCTTGCTTAGGAGTTCACTGGGAGCTGATAATCTGCCTACCATGACCAACCTAAAACTGGAGACTGGTCATGCACATTTTAAAAATAGTCTGTTCATCACACCATATATATTGATTATCTTTTGGAAACACTCCAAGAGACATCATTCTGGAAGTCAATCTGAAATAAATATGACCTGAATTTATCCAGAACAGGTTGGATGAAGCCTTGTTATTAGGCCTCTAGCTTTTATTTTTTCCCCTATACCAAATTGCGCACACTTAAACAATATATAACTGCCTACATATTAGTATCACAGCTTCCTGGCAATTGCGAATCATTAAACAGAATTTTAATGTGGCTTATTTCACATGCGTGCATTGATTTTTCTAAAAAGTTCAGTTCCCATTTTCCAAATACCGAAATGCCTTTCAAAATCCTAAAGTTGTATTGCTGAAGTGCCTGGGTACATGCACTGAACTAACCCCAGCCATCTACCTGTGACCTGCCAGAAAGGCAAGCAAATGCTGTCAGGCAGTAATAAACAGACTGCAGAAAGCATAAACAAAAGTATGATTGAAAACACCGTGAAAGAGAAGATGTAGATCTGCAGCCCTGCTGCTAATAAAGATCTGTCGCTCAACCTCGGCATCTGGCAGCAAACCCACTACAGCAAATTTTACCCGACCAAAGCTGGGACGTGGAAGACGCAGTTGGCTTTGGAACCAAGTTTCAGATCATTCAGTGCTTGAGAAAGGCTGTCAACCTTTGATTTCCATATAAGGGCAATTGACTGCTAATTACTGTGTAAATTAATTGCTTCTCAGGGTTGATTGTTGCCACTGTTTACTGCTACAAGCTGAAGAAGTCAGGTTCTCCATTTAATATTTGAACATGTTTACAGCTTCCAGAAGCAGAGAGAATAGGTTTAGTTTTCAGCAGCCTACCTCAATGCCTCTTCCTCACTGGAATAAACTATGGATACTACAGCCAGGTATTTCTTGCGCAAATAGAATTACATTATACATCTGCTTCATTAATGCTGTTCATGAATAAGGATGAAATGTCAGACAGAGGAGGGTGGATACTCTCTGAAAGGGGAAGGGAACATAACTCTAGAATAACTGATTTCTGCAATAAATAATTTGTAACAATTATTATAGGACATACCTTTTTTGGAACATAAAAGTAGTAGCATAAAGTACAGTCACCTCATGGCAATTTAAAACTAAAAACCTGTTCTCAATTCTCTCTTTCCTGCCTGGAGGTCAGACTCCATGCATAACCCAGCTCTTTGGACCTCCCTAAAGGACATCTGAAGTGTGGAGCACCATGCTGAGAAAGAGGCACGGCTCTGTCTCAGTTCTGCTTTGCCTTCCCTCTTGCCCACAGAAGTGACAAAGATGAGCGTCATCTGTTTTATACACTCGACCCAGGTAGCAATACTACACTGCTGGGAGAGTAGGAGGACATCGCTGTGGCGTCAGAAGCCCTAATGCAGCTGTGTTGGCAGGTGCAGCTCCATCATCTCTGCATGCCGCCTCACGGCTAGAAAACATCCAACCCTTTTAAAATATCTCGTAGGTAACAATGTGCTCAGTTCTCCTTTGCCCAAGCTGTACTCTGACACAGCAAGCAGCTCTCAGAAGCAGAAAGGTTTGTTCACAGCTTCCTGAGCTGTAAGCACCATTTCTGCAAAAATGAGAGCAGCACCAGCGGAGTAGCAATATCCTCCCCTTCCACCGCATGTTCTGCCTCATCTCTTCTATTCCAGGAGAGGGAAAGAAGGGGGTATTCTGTAGAAGAGACTACTACATAGATGGAAATGACCCTAAAAAGGAAGAGCTTTCCATGAGGATTTCCACTTGTCTTGGACATGTACTACCTACCATGTTGTATCAAGCAAAGAAGCTTGCTGGAGTGGAGTACCCAGCCCACTATATTTAAAAATGTTGGTAAATTGAAAATGGATCATGCCACTTCTCTCTGCTCCTTCCTCCTCCTGTCCCCCCACACACCATGAATATATCTTGGAAGAAAAGAATACACCCACTACTTGAGCAGATTCTTATTTCACAGGTTATGCATGTAGAGAGGAAATAATAATATTTCAGCAAATCTGCAGTGCCTATAGAAAACCTGCAGGAATTCTAGCAATACAAACACTTGGACAGGAGGTAACCCTCCGCCATGAAGCAGAGACCAAAGTGCAGCAATGGCTGAAACCTGCTGTGGTTAATTAATGACATTTTTTCAGGCAGTGACTTTTGATTGAATTTCTAAAGGTAATAGTGTACTTAAACTGGTTTGTAAAAGCTGGATCCCAAGGAAAGTCCAAACTCTGTTTAATGAAGCAACCTGGCCAATTTGTGAAGCATTTTCCCTCTCTAGCTCTTCATGTGCTCTTCAAACACATGCAGCACATCACTAAATCACGGATGGCTAAAATATTTCACTTACTAAATTACTATACATTTCCCTAATTAGCAATTACAACCCGCTGTTGCCACAGACATTTGCTGAGTAATACCTCTGTACCACTGTAGGCTTGAGCACAGCTACAGAAAATAACACACAAAAAATGCTATAGTTAGGTGCTTAACAAGCAGTATGGATAAATCAAAAAGAGGGTCACAACTTCAAAGGAACCAGAGCTTTAATATACAGTGCAGAGATTAGAAATATAATTAATGAGAATTATAACAAAGCAAAGGTGAGAAATCACTGAAATCCTCTAACCATGCAGCTTTGGGAAAAGCAAATAAACCCCAAACCAAAGCCAAATGTTGTCCAAAACACTTTATATTGGTGCACTGTGCTTCTGATCTGTGATCCACCCCCTTACCTCCCAGCCAGCCTCCTGTTAAAAAGAAAGATTTCACACCAATTCCACACTTTGGAAGAAGATTTCAGGGAGCTTTTCTTTTCCTACAATGTATGGAACAAGCAATGATAGGATCAGATAAAAGCACATAATGAGATTAAGTCTCATTAAAAAACTCCTCTTGTGCTTCAAAGGCACTTAATTCTATTAGAGGTAAGACTGAGAACAGCCCATACACCTACAAACACACCATAGTAATGGGTGCAGAAGAGCCCCTAAGCTGCAGAAGCTGCATTGCTTGCCGCAAAGCAAGCAGTCACATCAAATGGCAGAACACTTTTTTGAAATGCATGGATTTTCCGTGATGAGACAAGACAACGTAAGACAGGGTACTCGATGTGCCCTGCCTTGAAAGGGCTCCTGAACAGCTAAGTGTGAAACATCTCCACGTTCAAAGGACTCACCTGTAACACTCGGTGTGAGTAATTGCTTTTGTGCAATGAGCACCAGGCATGGCAGCAGCTCAGGGCGCTCACTTGCCACAAACTGCTTCTCTAATAACATGTCCCCTGGGGTGGCCACAGGTTATAGATACCGGCCTTCAGGCCGAGAAGCATGGCAGAGAAGGCTGCAGACCCGTTGCTGCCCTCCAGCACACATCCCACATCCCACCCGACTGCTGAGACTGATGCACTGGGCTCTGTGGTGCACAAGTCTCAAGTGATTCATAGGGAGTGGGATTTCTGGCTTTCGAATGCAGAAACTAAAGGAACTAAATGCCTGACCTTTAAGAGAAGACAGAGGAAACCACCTCAAAACTTTTGCAGGAAACGCAAAGTCA
>NW_009260059.1:595927-610434 GCF_000687185.1 Egretta garzetta
TTACAGCAATTACTGGGAATTCAAAGATTAAATAATTGCATTGAAAGTCAAGTAACTATTATTGAAAATTAGACGAAAGCCTAAGTAAAATTATATTAATATACCTTTAACAGTCACACTGACAAATGAAGAAAATCAGTAAATTCAGTGATGTATAAAATGCCCAAATAAATTATATGCACCTTTTTTCAACAAAAAAGTTCTTATTCATTTGTTAAATTTATTACATTAGTCATAACTTTATAATATCTTTATAGATAGTTATGCAAAGCTATAAAAATAATCACACTTCATATCAACTCGTCAATAATCTTTTTTCTTCGTGAATGATATAATTACTGTTCTTATCAGCAAAATTCTTAAATGTCTGTAAAAATAAATGATGCATAAAACTTTCTTTAATTTTTTTTCAAAGTTTGTATTACAAAATTCTTTACCTAAAATAATAAAACCATCCTCTAATGGACAATGTTCATCCTGATTCTGTGAAGATGATTGATAAAATTATTTATTAGCAATAAATCCTGAAGTGTTCAGTGCCATCCAGGTGAAATTTAGCTAGAGACTGACCCTAATCCTAAATCAGATTTTCTAGCTAGCCTTTATTCTGCCAGCAATGAAAAACTACAGATGGCAGAATGGAGGAACACAACCATACCAAATAGGAACATTCGTTTTTAAAGACAACTTAAAAATAAATTTCTCATACAGATTTATGACTAAATTTGCTGTTAGGCAGAAGAAATATAAAATAAGACAAAACAAAAAGCTGGCTGGGGTGGAATACTGCTGAAAATATAGTGTTTCCACTGAAGCCAGCTCTGAGGTCAGACAGGGTCGCAGACTGGAACGGAGATGATGTTGAGGGCAGTGCTGTAGGCAAAGGGACTTTTTTTTTTTCATAAGTTCTGCTCTCCCTTTCCCAGTGTCAGCTTCTCAACTCCTCTACTACATTCAATGCCATTTTTTATGGTACTTTGTTTTTTTTTTTTCTTGGGGATATGAGTAAAAAAAAAAAAAAAAAAAAAAAATTTCTAAAAATACAAGGATATTTCTATTTCACAGTTAATGCTATTCCACCGTTTCCTTCATGTCACTCTGGAAACGTAAGAAAGCCTCGTAGCAGGAATATATTACATATATTCTCAGTATGGGTCCCTTCAAACTGTAACAGCAACAAACACAGGAGTCAAGACCCACCATCTAAACCACCAATTTCCGTTCAGTAATCTCTTACCTATTGGCAAGAGCATTTTTTTTCTTAACATCGATCTTCACAATTTCATCCATTAGTTACAGAGTATAGGAGCATAGCATAAAAAACATCACCTCTCATCCCCAAATTAACAAAATGCTCCCATGAATTATGCAACAGTAATTAAATCGAGGCAGATTTTTTTCAGAGCTGTGTTTGCAAGCAGCAATCCATGGATTTATCAATGCCATTATTTTAAGAGAGTTTTAATTCACAGTCAATAGTTATCTCATGATTCATTTTTATACACCTGATCTTTGTATTTTTATTTCACCTAGGTGAAAAGGTCTGCCACCAAAACTTTCTATAATGGCAGAGAAATAGTCCAGGTGGAAACGCCGTAGTCACCAGGTGTCACAAGAACCAGCAGCCACACTGTACAGGCAGAGTCTGAAAAGGTCCGCAGAACCTTCTGGGTCACCCTGGGGCACCAGTTACTGCCCAACGCAGCAATAAAGTTAAATCCTTCTGTCAACAGACCAAAAGCCAAAGCCAGTTTGAGTGCCACCTTCCTCCAAAATATCCATCCTATCACCCACCTATCCCACAAACAGCACGTCAGGGAATCCTTCTGAACCTTTACTGAAGCTCTGCCCCCTTTTGAGGGCATGGCCCCAGCCAGGCAGCGCACAACAGCCTGACCACAGAGCCGTGATAAGCAAATCTCAGCGCACTGAAGTGCCACTGTCTGCACGTAAAAGCCTCAGCTACAGAAAATGCTTTCAGCATATTTGTGGAGATTGGTAGCAAGGCTTTTACAGCACGACTTGGCCATCAGAATTTATAACCAGGAAAATGTTTGATTCAACTTCATACAATGGCCGTTTATTTTAACAGCATAGCACGCAGAAAATATACAACCAGTACTAACGTACTTGCAAATATGCCAAGTCAGCTGCTTCTTAGATTGTAACAGCAATTCACACTACAACAGAATTAAAATCTGTTCAGCTGTGAAAATGAAGCAATAACACATCTCTCATTAGGAACTCTCTCTTCATTCTCTTTTTCCCTGACAAGACTTCCATGAATGGCTTTTCCATTTTCTCTGCCTCAAGGGTTGGAGAGTCAGCCAGATCACCGAAAATACCCTCAGAACTATATATGTATAAATACACACAGACAGAGCTATTGTGATTTCTGTGAGCCTAGCAGCCTGACACTGGAGAAGGCAGTGCAGTCCATTCCTATGTACTGGGAAAGGCAAAGTTATTTGGCCACTGTTGGAGAGCAAGAACTGCTTGCAATGGGGCAGTATTTTTTGCCACATCCAGGGGCATTTTCTGCTAAAGCCAGCTGAGCAGTAAAGCCCAGAAAATGATGACATTTATAGTCATTCTCAGAAAAAAAAAAAAAAAAGGCAAACCTTTCTGTGCCTGTGCTCCAGTGCTGAACAGCTGCTGTTTTCACTAGTGGTGTGAAGATCTGCTAG
Organism: Egretta garzetta; assembly: GCF_000687185.1. Taxonomy (NCBI): domain Eukaryota; kingdom Metazoa; phylum Chordata; class Aves; order Pelecaniformes; family Ardeidae; genus Egretta; species Egretta garzetta. The sequence continues at coordinate 598,615 of NW_009260059.1, forward strand.
GCAAAGTTGGTTCCAAGAGTCCTTTTTCTCACGAGAAAGAAAAAGCCTTTTGGTTAGGAAGACTCCCTTCCCTTTAAGACAAGAGGACTGTGTGGCTCTTGTCCTGTCCCAGGGGTGGTTTTGCCCTGTGGACAGGCAGGTTAAGGCTGGCAGGCTGGCGTAGAGGAGCTCAGGCTATAAGGAACACCCACAAAGTGGAGACCCCTACAAGAGACAATGCTGAGCAACCAACATAACTAGCGGACTAAGCTGAGACATTGTGTCATGAGGACCAGCAGCTTAGATGCAGGGTCCCGGTATCCAGCAGCAAAATAGAAACAAACTAAACCTGGGATGGCTGTGGAGCCTTAAGAATCAAACCACCTGTTCCACTGGCCTACCAGACAAACTTCTATGAGGTGGAATATGAACAGGGAGCAGAGCAAAGAGAAAGAGAAGTAAACCTCTGAGTCTTTTGCCTTCTGTCTTGTATGATTTTGGTGGGTGCAGTTCGTACTTGGGCTTTTTACAGTCTCACAGCAGGAGACAAGTGTTTTCTTCTGAAAGGGGAGGCCAGAACGGAGGTAGTCTCAAGACAGTTCACAGTGAGGTCAGGTGCGACGTATAGGACAGCAGCAGCAGCAAAACAGCAGAGAGGTAAGATGGGTGTAGGACCCTAGGGAGATAGGAGTTGAGGTTGGAGAGGAATGCCAGAAGGCAGCTTGGCATTAGGAAGATGGTGCATGTGGGCAGGGATTTGGGACTGGGAGAGAAAATAGGGAGTAGAAATACCTAGGAGGGATCTACAGTGGATGAGGTTGGTGGTATATGTGGCTCAAGTGGAAGGGTATTTGGGGCAGATTAAGGACTATGAATAGGTTTGTGCTAGGATCAGTGGGGAACTCCAGAATGGGTGGAAGTGTTTTGGAGGCTCTGGGGCTGGTGTGAGGACCTCTGAACTGTGTATGGGGGCTGGATAGGCGGAGGGACAGAAAGGACTCCAGGAAAAGACATTTGGGAATCTCATCTCAGCTTAGCCAGTACCTTCCCTCCTGCTACTCTGGCTTGGGGGCAAGGGTGCACCCAGGACTACTTTACTTCTCTGCAGAGCTGTCCTCTTTGTGTTTTGGTTTTGTGAAGGGCTAGTGCAGTGGGCTCTGGGCCTGTGACCGAGGCTGTCAGGCAGAAGCAAGGAATTTTTTTATTGCAGAAGTCCAGATAGGTGATTCAGACACCAGTGTCATGTCTACATCAACACACCCTCCATCATTACCCCGTAATGAATATAATACAGCTGAGCTGGGGATTGTACAAAGTTAAGTTGCAGGCCTTAAGAAGATTTTATTGCAGAGTCTATGGCAGCCTAAGTAATGAATAATACCAGGTGCCCACACCAAAACACCTGGGCTTGACTTTCTGAGATGCTGAATACTTAAGGATCCTGTTCAGTCCAAGTTGTGACTGATTACCTGCTCCTAAAACTGACACCCCTCCTCAAGAGCACCCCTAATCAGGGACTTTTGAAAACATTTACTCCACATCAACCTTCCAAAACTGACAGAGGGACTGTGGCCAAAGGATATCAATCAACCTGAGCTAAATTGCGATTAGGACTATTGTACAATATAATAAGATTTAGAGGGAGAAAGCACATTCCTCAGGCATCAGTTAAAAAAAAAAAAAAAACCCAAACAAATAATGTGCTTTTCGCTGCATGCAACAAAACATAATTCATCCTGAAACCTCAGCAGCTTGTGTTAAACTGCAACAGTCACAGCTGACCTTCCTCAGTCACTCTGACAGGTCTATATTAGTTGTCCTCATTACATAAAGACAATCAATCAGAAATTGGAGAACAATGGCCTTATGAGGGTTCATAAAAATTGAATGCAAATCCTCTGTGCCACTCAGTCAGGGACAAGTTATTCCCGGAGCTACAGACGCACGTCTGTGCCAAAGTCAACATAATTTTTTTTTTTTTTTTCTGAGTAGGGTCTGGGCCCAAGAAGGGAGCTTGCTGATTGCCTCAGGAGGGACAACTCCCGGAAAGCTACTCACGTTTCCCTGTTCAGCGCAACTCACTCCTTCATCCTCTCTCATTAGTGTAGCACAGAACAGGAAAGGTATTTATACAAGTAGCTGCTGTAAATGCCTTTTTTTTTTTTTTTAGTATGCTAGTATTAGTCTGATGTACATGTTCTATGCCAAAAAATTTAGCTAATTTATACACAAATTCCATTTCAGCAAGTTCCTCATTGCTAATTATGATTATCAGGGAGAGACTCGGAGCAAGGACCCCTCCACATTTTCTGTCCTCCAGAACCTCCTCCTCTATGACAGGCCAGGCTGGCTCCACATCGCTGATTTCTAATGCAGAGCGCAGAGAGTACCACTGTCACACATGATTGAAACAAGCTAATACCTTCAATTTTCAAGGGAGATATGGAGCAGAAAAACAATTATCAAGGAAGAAATGAGATCCTGGGTGCTTAAGTCATACAGGTCTGCTAGAGGTCACCAGAATTGCAGTTTCTCATATATCTTCAGAAGAAGAAATATGAGGTCTTGTTCAAAATAGTAATGGGCCACTGCGTATCACATTTAGAACTCCAGATGCCTGTTAGAAAAGTCGATAGCTGATAGTCAGGGATCCTGTTTGGTATACATGAAAAGCAGCTGTTCCTAATATACTTAGTTAACCTGACACCATCAAGCTTATTTTCGGTCATTGCTGGGTCAACTACCATTTCTCCCTCCTCCCACAACCCTACACATCCCCTTCCCCAAATAAAAACCTCATGGTCCAAACCCCAAATGGTAATCATCAAACTTTGTATTACTTAAATATCATTTTATTGTTGTTTTTGTTTTCTTCCAATCCCACATACCAACTTAAAACAAGATTCAAGCGTTGCTTTTAGTCCTGACCCAATGGGACAAAACTGTTGGACTAGACGATCTCCCAAGGTCCCTTCCAACCCTTGCCATTCTGTATGTGCATGTGTGATCTCAATATCTGAATAGAAAGAAGTGTCATCCTGCATCCCCTCTAATGGGATTTTCTCTTCTAGCTATATTTTAAAGGTGAAAGTAGTTTTCAGAGGCTAAACCACCACAAACTAAAATTTTCCAGTGATTAGAAAAATTAGAACGGTCCTTAACCTTCTGTTGTTCTTTCTGTTGAGCTGATCTTCACATGAAAGACACTAAAAACGGTAGACCGTATTTGGCAATTCTGTCTGCTTTGGCCATACAGCTCAACCAAGGTACTTCACACTAGGTACTCGTGGAACCCATCTAACCAATTTAAACACCACATGCAAAACCCTCCCAAACATTTGATATTGCATATTGCATTTGTTAGCTTCTAGATCCTCCTCCAGTCACAGATAAATACACTTAAGACACCAGTGCTTCACGTTTCTCCAAGGTAATCCAGGAGCACGCACAATCAGTTGATGACACATTAGTCTTATTTTCACTCCCAAACAATGATAAAGAAGTTAATACACAAATCTTTTTGCATGTGTAAAAAGGCACCAATATTCTATTCGGATCTGAAAGCCAAACAAGCCCTGTGATATCTAAGAACTAGCACCCAAGTAAAGCACTACATTTTAGGGTAAGCAGAAAAACCCCTCACAACGTTGAAGACATCAGAAGCCTCCAGTGTGTGTTCCTTTCAGCTTCCATGGAAGACAGGCGCTGCTGACCTGTTAAATTCTGCCAGTGTCCTCTGTTGTAAAGCAATCCCAAAGTACACACACAAAACCTCACCTGTATCAGGGGGTCATACAGAGCTCCTCAATTCGGAAGCTCCAAGAGTTAACACTGACTTGGTCCCAGGCCTCCACCTTGGACCGGGAAATTATGCCTCACGCAACACTGTCAGGCAACTTTCATTTACACACCGTAGCTACAAATATAATATGAATATAGTGTCAATAAACCACATAGGTGTGTAGTATCCACAGACACATTTCTACAAGGACAAGACAGCAACATCATCCAGACCTAACAGTTCCTCAGCAGGGATACATATATGCTTCCTGCCCCGTGCATTTGGAAGCAAAGGTGAATAGGGGAACATCAGCAAGCTAGTTTGAAATACTAACAAGAAATACACATACTCACAAATGCATTGGCAAGTCAATCCATAAAATGACCCAGTATTTTGATGATAAAAATCTCAAATACTTCATTTTGTGAAGTAGCAGCTTCATCCTCTAAGAAAAATCTTTTCACAGAAATGTCATACATGTTCACAGCCTCATAGAGAACTTAGCTCACCACTTTCCATGAGTGTGGGGAGGTGGGGAAAAAGGAAGCAATATGTTGTGCAATGTAGTACTTGTAGCCAAGCAAATATAAAATACATTTGACAACTAACTACATGGAGATACTGCTGCTACTGTCAAATCTATCTTTAAACATGTGCTTAAATAAGGGATTTAGAATCTGTTTCAAATGCTTGCTCTCTCTATTATTACTTGCTAGGAGCACTCAAGCTCACACACAAGAAACAGAAGCAGGTACATTACACCGAATTACCAACACACCGCTATAAACCTTAACACCCATCTGCTCACTGCACTGGCACTGTTTTCAGAAGAAATGCAAATCACAGCAAAGATGATACACAAACACATTCTCATAGTCTTTTTCAATAGGTCCAGCAGACACATATAGACGAGGGCACAGCTTAAGCCTTGAATTTTGTGACTTCCACAGTTCGACTGTTTTTAAATAACACGTGCCTTCTCTTATGTTGAAGTTACTCATTGCATCTCAAAACGGGCCAGGTGAAAGTCTGCAGCTGGAAAGATAAAAAAAAGGTGGGGAGGGAAGGTTTTGGAATTGTGGCTTCAGAGGTGATGTTGAAACTAATGGACTAATACCTAGATTTCTGCTGCACTGAAGATTTTTCAGAAGGCTGTACATATTTTAATCCAGCAGAAATAATGCCGTTTAAAAAAACCATGAAACTATAGCTCATACTTCAAATATAGCTGTGCATTTGAGTTCAAAGCAGAGATTTTTTTCAACAGATTCTACATCTTAAGGAAAGGAGAAAAAGAACGGCAATTATAAGATTCGATATATTTTAAGACTTTTGGTCTTAAAGACTGTAGCCATTTAATTCAACGTTGGAAAGATAGTCTTTGGAAGTAGCAGGTAACTTTAATTAAACTCCAGTTGAGCTTTTAAACTTGAAGACAAACAAAAGGCCAACCCCCCAACTCCAAGTTTGCACGCTAGGTAGTTTTCTCTAAGCTTTATGCAGCAGCCGGCCATCTGCTTAACTCCCCTCATTTAGCTGACACTAATTTCTAATCGGGATTTGCCTTCTCCATAAAAATTTCATTAAAAAGTTCCTGAAAGTACTTCCAAGTGAAGTCAGAACATGAAAATAAAAACGCAACAATTACGCACACTGATAGACATATGTGTTATATTGCATGCTTTAAAACCTCCAAGATTTGAATAGGGTTAGAGCCTAGTGATTTTTATCTGTGCCTCCCCTGTCCCAGCCCCAGCTGACGGACGATAGTTTTCCTCCATTCAGATTTGAACAACTCAGCATTAACTGCATCAGCTAAAGGCATGTGAGAGTGCAAGTAATTTGGCTGGATTTTGGAAAGACAATACTTTGGTTGCAAGGATAATTCTGCTCCCTCCGATCACATGCCCTCTGCAAACCAGGCTTTGTGCCTCCAGAGGGACAAATCTGATTCTTCACCTCCTTAGCTGCCTCCTGGACTGTGCGCTCTTCTGCACCTCTGGGCTGCAGCAACAGGTCCACCTGGGTCATCATCATTCCTTTAAGAGACTGTGATCAGTATGGAAAAGAACGAAGACACAGCTTTCCTGAAACCAAGCTGTTCTTTCATCTTAACAGCAGGAACAGAAAACAACAAGCAGCTTGTGCATATACCTCTCACGCTGGAGTGTAACACTGGAAGGATATATGAACCCGGCAAATATATGGCGATATAGGAACAATCCCCTGGTGATCAATCCCCTGAAGAACTTGAAGCCCTTAGAGAAGTCTCATAAGTAGGTTAGAATCAAAACTGACATTTTTTTGTGAAGAGGTTGTGCTCCCAAGAACTTCTCAAGAAAACACAGGAAGAGATCAGAACATGAGGCGGGACAGGAGGAGTTAGACAAAATATTTTATTGAAAGCTGATAGTCCAAAAGGCTCTTGAAAGATGTAGGGAAGAGGCATGCCAATTTTTGTTAGTTTTTCCATTCTGCGTGTTCTTTCATGGCTCTTCCTGACTGCACAATACACTACAGTGCTCCTGGTGGCTGAGCTCCCCTACAACAGCATAAGGACAGGTATTCTGGCAACGACACCCACAAAGCAGTCTCTGTAGTTGCAACCCTCCTCAGGAAGGCTGGACGATTTTAGCTGCTTTACTACAAGTCTAATTTTACTGGCCTATATTCTGCTACAGTCTTCACCAACAGTCTACCAAAAAAAAACCCAAACCAAAATCCAGCATCATCTACTTTGACAATTACTGAAAATATTTATTCCTATCTAAGTGGAGCAAAGCGTGAATGGTAAATAGCGGTTTTAAGGTGATATCATGAAGATATTTAAGTTGCTAACACATAATAGGACCCCCTCCCCCCACCACCAAAAAAAAATAGTTTTTTTATCTTTTTGTCTTCCCCTGTTCCCTGGATGAGTAGAAGTCATTCACTGGATATCTGATTCTGGAAATAGTTTTCCCGTTGATACTGGACTGATACTGGCAATAGTTTTCATTCCTGTAACTTATTTCTCTACCCTTACTGGCTTCCTCTTTCTCTCTCCTACTGCTTCTGCTGTCTTCCAAAGTTCATTAGAGTACAGCGGAATTTGGGCATGTTCTTCAGCAGTATTTTGATAAACGCGAATCAGAAACCAGCCCAAGTCCTCTTTCTTTTTTCTGGCCTCATATTCTTCCTTTAGATGGACTGATACCAAAAGTAAATATTGATTCATTTGCCTGCCACTCTCCTATTGGTTAAACACTTCAATTTTATTTTTTTTAAATACCAAACCAGACATTTTTTCTGTGCATGTTTTATCCAGGAGACAGAACTTTTACTGTTCCCCGCAGCCAGCCTCAGCTCTACTCTCTTCTACAGACAAATCTGTTTGTTTACATCTTTCCCCCAACCCGAGCCCACATTGTCATTATCACCCTGCAGTCCTCTAGGAAAAAGTGTATGTGATATATTGTCTTTGCTGAATTACCAGATGAATTATTTTAAGAAAGATGAGTCACAGAAGACACATTAGAAAAAGCAGAATATCAGATATAGAGTACAATAGCTTATATAAATAAAATGGCCAGGATTTTCAGTGGAGTTGGCTGATTCCTGTGGGTCCTCTGTAAATTCCAAGCAATGTGTCTACTTATTGTAATTCATGCTTTTACTGCTTCAAATCTGCTGGTTTCCATTATCTTTCATATCTTTGAAAAATGTTATCAACTTCCTCCATTGAAAACCTAATAACTAAAGCCAAATATATTTTACAAATATTTGCCTGCCCATCAACCCATAAATGAAGTTTAGAGAGAGTTTTACACATATGTATTTGATTCAAACCACCAGCGTGTAAGTGAATCCCCATAATCGCTTCCGATGTAAAGGCTTAAACTACATTAATCTCCTCAATTTAATGCAGTATAATGAAAAACTGTTAGGTTTTTTTAATAATATACCTGTTGACTTCTTTCATCCCAGGAATAGCTAGTATTTATGACCATTTTTACTGGAAGAGGGAGTTGATGGAATTAGCTTTATGCAATCCTATCTACAAAGCAAGGGCAGCCATAGAAGAGGAGAAAATGTACTTTTGATCCCAGGAGCAAGACCCTGGCAGCCAGCAAGTGCTCTCTGCCACAGCGTTCTCCTGAGGCCACGAAGAAGGCACAACCCAGCTTCTGAGGTGTCTTCTCTGCGGGCCTCCTTGTTGTTTCTCTCTCCTCACACACTGTTTCACTGAGCTTTATTCATTCCCCTGAGTTTAGGCAAACGATCTCAGACTGCTTTGCTTTGCGTGTAGCCTGAAGTTATCTTAATGGTCCTTACAGTTTTACCTATGAGCTCTGTGAAGCACCTTCTTTGCTTGCCTTTGCCCTAAACGAATGGTAAGTGTTAAACCAGCCTCAGCGAGATTTTACTTGAGCCTGCACAGAGCACATGCTTGAAACCTTCCTGGTGTGGCTCTACTGCCACATAGCACTGGCCACCACTACATTTACAATTTGCATTTTGAAATATTACGAAAAGTTAAGGCCAGCTGAAAGCTGACACAAAACCTCAGCCAACCCCCCAAACCTCCAGCCAAATTTTTCTCACTTACTGAAAATGAATTGAAATTTTTGCATTCCTAAGATCGTATCATGTTTCAACAAAAATTTGGTTCTTCGAGGTAAGGTGGTGTTTGCTTCAGTTAATTAGGGGGGTCAACCCTATGCATTCTGAAGGAACAGGTGTGATTTACCTGCCTGGGGAAGGGGCAATAAAGTCAGTCTGTCTTGCATTACAGTTGACTAAGCATTTGCACGCTGGAGATTGGGTCTTTGGGAGACTGAGTCTTCATACATCCCTGGTTAAGCAGTTTGGTAAGAAACTGTTATTACCTACTTGCACTGTTCTTTAGCTCTCTTTAGCAGAGAAGGACCTTCATTGTATTGGGTCTGGCTGAGATGGAGTTAATTTTCCCCATAGCAGCCCAGGTAGTGCTGTACTTTGTATCAGTAGCTAGAAAGGTGTTGATAACCCACCTGTGTTTTGCTTACTGCTGAGCAGAGCTCGCAGAGCATCAAGGCTGTGTCTCCAGCATTGCCCCTCACCTGTAGGCTAGGGGTGAGCAAGATCTTGGGAGGGGACATTGCCAGGACAGATGACCCAAACTGACATTCCATACCACGTGGCATCTGCTCAGCAATAAAAGCTAAGAGAAGGGAGGAGGAGAGGTGCATTCATTTTTATGACACTTATTGCAACCGCTACGCATACTGAAGCCCTGCTTCCCAGGAAGTGGCTGGACATCACCCACTGATGGGAAGCGGAGAATAAATCTTTTGTTGTCCTTTATTCCCACATCCAGCCTTTGCTTTTGCTTTTATTAAGCTGCCTTTATCTTGACCCATGAGGGTTTTTTTGATATGTTTTCTTCCCTGTCCAGTTGAGGAGGGGGAATGATAGTGCAGCTTTGGCAGGCACCTGGCGCCCAGCCACGGTGAACCCACCACATCCACATAATTGCAATGTTCTAAATTGAACATTGTGAAGCAATTTGCAATAATTTGAAGTTCAAGGGGAAAACTCATTTGCATAAAGTTTCTGGTGTGTCTGAAGTATTTCCAAGGATTGAGAGCTTTCATTTTAAAAGCCAGAAAGTATACGCTCTATACTGTTCTTTACTTGAAATGCATCTGAATTCTGACTTTAACTCAACCAAAATTATTCTACTAGATTATTCTGGTATCTGCACTACTTATTTAGACCTATGCAATGTTCATTGCTCTATTTTAGTTCCCAGACTACTGTGACACATCTGAGGAGACCTTTTGCACTACAAGCAGATTTTTCAAGACGTTATAAAGAAAAGGTATTAAAATTTTGTAATATGCAAATTGACAAAAGGCAACAATTTAAAGTTCCTCCTCCCTGTAAAAGTAGAAACCGAAGCACTATTCATGTAAACATTAATGCACATCACTAAATATAAGCATGCCTACTCATCTGCTACATCTGCATAAGTGTCTGCAGGATATGGGCCTAATTCCCAGTTTCCTTTCAATTCACTCATATTTCCAATCCATACTTTGGAACACAAATAAACAACTCCAGTCACTCACAGCACACAACACTTCCAAATCACTCTATGAACAATTATATGACAATTAGGGACATAAGTACCTCACATAACATGGAGCTAAACAGAGACTCCAGCTTGGGACCTGAAAAGCATGAACCGTGTTATTGCAAACACTTTGCCAGAGTCATTAATCCTGTCTCTATCCAGGATTGTGCAGCCCTGTGCTGATGATTTATAGTATTCTTGAGACTCCAGCTAGTATAGGAACATGGCAACACATTGTGCTTTGTTCTGTACATGTCTGAAAATATTTATCGTGGTCTTGCAATAAAACCCCTCATCCACAGCCTTAACAAGAGAGCAAAAAATTGTAAAATTTGCATCCTTGTGGCAACAAAACAAAGCCCTTGGATTTAGCAAAAGACATGTTCAGAGGTACCCTATATTATTTCACCAAAAGCCTTTTTTCTCTTCCACTGAAGCAAAAGTGTATTATCTTTTAAATGTTACTTCCATGTGTGTCCAAGTTAATTTTCCAGCCTCACTGAAGAAAGCAAGTGATCGCAAATCAAATGGTGGAAAAGAGGATGATAGCCTATTGTCCCATAAAAAGAAATGGTAGGTACCGTCTTGAAGAGAGATTTTAAAATATAAGTTTGATAAATGGAAAGACAATATACTGGAGAAACAGTTCCACAATTACACCTAATCTGGTATATTTGAGAACCAGAAATGTTCAGCACACCAAAATCTCAGGAGGACCAAGTGGGCGAGACACAGCTCAGCAATTTTGAAAAAGAAAATGCCTAGTCCCTGCACACTCTTAAGTAAACTGCTAAAAATCACTACTAAACCCAACATTTTAAAAAATTAAGTAAATACAATGAGTCAAATTCTGTCATCAGTTCCAAGGGGCCACCTCCCATTCATCCTTCTCAGATACGGAACAGACCAGCAGAGAGCTGAGACACTTTTTTTCCATGACCTTTCACTATTTTTCAGTGCCATGAAGCAGATAAAGAATTCCAGTGACACAAGAGGAAACTGAAAGCAATTCGCTCTCCAGTTTTATGAATATGCTTGTCCAATGGTTCACAGTCATCTTTTGTTGTTTCATCTTACTGCTCTTGGCCACATGAAAGATCTGTATTTCTACTTTTTTTTTTTTTTTTTTTCCTTGGTAATTTGGCTACTGATGGTGAAGATAATCTTATTCATCGTCTGGAATCTCTCTTGACCTTTTAATTGAAGAACCACTAACAAAGGATGAAAAACAAGTCCAAATTTGGCATTCTGGCTACTGTTGCTCTGTGACTGTGAGCAATTGCTGCCACCTTAGATGCGCTGCTAGCAATGCAGTATGAACCTTCAAAGGCCTTATTTCATTTACAAGCCCAGACAGCAGGCACAAAGAACAAAAGTGTTATGACAGAGGTCACCATCAGCATATGACATGCCTTCAAAAGAGGACGGTTAATGAGCTGGTATCTGTCCTGGAGCCTCTGAAATAAAATTGCAATACCTTCCAGCTCTCAGGAAGGTTAAAAAAAAAAAAAAAAACCAAAACCCAAAAACTTCCAGATGTTTATGGGCAGCTGCCTCAAGGTGTGAAATGCTCTGTTTGTAGTTTTCAAACAGCTTACCATAAGCAGCTGGTTTTTCACCAGACCATGGCGAGAGGGGACAGTAACAACATGTGAGAAGGGAAACAGAAGAAAATGAGAAATTGAGAAAACAATTCTGAAACAGTTCTAATACTTGCAAGAGAATTTTTTCTGCTGCATCTGCAGAATGTGAGGCTCAAAACAAAACCCATATTTCCGAATACAGAAATGGGGGCATTTAGGGGGAAAAACAAGACTAAAAACTGAAGAGGTCAAGGCTACAAAATGGACTGGTGAGATATTCATTTTATCATTCACTAAAATGCTACCAGGTTGTAGTTATCAGAAGCAAACTAAGTTGTGTAAATGACTATTATGCTCTGCAATGAATTCCTCGTAAATGT
>NW_009260059.1:610446-623332 GCF_000687185.1 Egretta garzetta
AATACGACTGGGCATAAAAACTGAATTACTATCTTGTCTCGTTTCTGTTAGATCAGAAGTGTGTTGGTAAAGTAGCAAAAGGATGCTTGATTCTGCTGTTCATAAACAGAAAGGCTTGGTTTCCAAAGCTGTGACCCCATCAGTTTTCCTCGCCACACTAAATTCCTACAAGAATTGAAGGAAACAGTAACTGTTGATAAGGCTTTGGTAAACCTCTGGGAACAGCTGATGTGAGCTAAGGCAGCTTGCAGCAGCTGAACATCCTCCTTCTCCTGTGCTGGACGCTCAGGTCAATTCACCCATCACTGCCAGAAATTTGGGACAGCTCAAGCAGTAATTTCATCTCACTGCTGTAGCTGGCAGAGCTCTTCAGCGCCCTTCACATGCCAGGCGTTTTGAAAAGCAAAGAAAAAGCCCCCAACGCACAAAAAAACCCCTTGTTATCTAAACTGCATGTATACCTGTGTATTAAAACAGCTCCTGTACAAGTAACCCATTGACTCGCACAAACTTTAACAAGGCAAGACGCGGGCTGCCTCCTCTCCATTTTTCACTTAGCCATGCTGGTTTTTTGGTTAGCGTACAAGACTCAGCCTGCTAACCCGGGCACATGCAAGTCAGGTTGCACATTTGTACTAGGTCTCCTGTGTCCTGGATTCACTGAAGATGCTGCTTTTGTGCATCCAATATCTGCACACGCAGCAACTGTTGGTTGTGGTTTGTGTCTGGGTTTTTTTAAACAGACAGATGGCAACTCCAGCCGTAAAAGGCATTACAAAGATGGGAGTGAGAGACTACATCAAGAAAGAGAAGAATGGAAAGGAAATTGCAAGAATAGGAATCTCCTGCACTTTCCGACACATTCTAATAGCTACATTCCCACCCCACTCCTTCAAAAGACAACAGGCGTGGTTGCCTAAAGGTTATTCTTTCTTTGAAAAGCAAAATTCTTTGATTGTCTGCTCCATAGACTGCTCCCCTTTTCATATTTCCCAAGTGATGTATTAAAATATTCCATTCTGTGATGGCAGTTTTGGCCTATGTTACTACTGCTATGTCTATTGGAACCAACATGCTGAGAGGCAGTCAGATGTGACATGTCACTCAGAAAATTCAGTAAAAAAATGTTTCTGCTTGCTTGCAGTTCTTCAAGAAAGGACAAGAGAAAAAAAGAAAAAACACACAGCAGAAAACAATGGGCCTTATTACTGATAAAAAGACTAGAAATGCGTATTTGCCAAGCAAATCCCTGTACTCAATGATTCATGGCAATTACTACTGAGGAAAAATCTGGGTTTAATAAGGGAAAAAAGTAGAGACTTACAGGTAGTATCTGACCATTTCAGAATTCAGATGTTCCCAAACATATTTTTAAAGTTAGTTCATCTGATGTTTAATGCTTGCAGTCACTCATACATTTTTAAGGTAAGCGGAGAATCATTTTATCTAACAAAGGAATCTGTCAATAGGAATTACTGTCAATGATTTCATTGCAATTTTTGCCACTTGATCTAGGAATTGATTACTTTTCCTTAGGGTGGAAGGCATGAAGTAGCTCATGACTTGCATTCATTCCTCGTGATCACCTAGGGGAACTCCACCACTGTATGTCGATGTAGAGACCACAGCGAAACACATGAGAACAGGAGGTAAAGTATTCCTAGATGAAAAGCCTGAGCTCTAAACAGTATTGCCAGAGGGGATGAGGTCAAGTGGAACGAGACCATGTCTAAGGCAGACTGTAAGACTCAGGCAGTTTTTTTTCACCAGAATTTGTACCCACTCCCCAGAAATGCCCCTCTACCTAAGGACAGGAGGTGTGTGGAAGGCTCCAGGCACACTTCATTATGAAGGCATAATTCACCAGCCAAGTGCTTAGAGGCACGCTTCTGACACATGCTGCAGGAAGCCCCTTCAACAGCAAGAGAAGGAGGAGAGAAGGAACACTGGGATCCAACATCGAGATGTAAATCCCTTCTGTCAATCTCCCTTTTTTTTAGCTGCTTCCAAAATTCAATCTCTTTTGCATTCAGTTTATTGGTTTATTGCCAAATTAAACTCTTTAGCTCTACTTTTCTACTATCTTGCCTGAAAATAAATCTCAGGAAACTTAAGCTCAGCTTGTACTGACCTACTGGAACCTGCGATGCATTGGTCAAGGAGAGTTCATGAAATTTCCTGTCATCTGTAGTCCCTCGATTGCTTGACCTGACATCAAGCCATGCATAGTCATGACTAGAGATAAGCTTTAGGGCAGAGGGAGACACACAGTGCGCTGTATCTCCTCAGTCTCATGACATAAATGAATTTGGGAATAGCAATGATGAGGGGAGGCCATTGGCTTGCGTGCGCTTGTGTCCCTACAACTTCTCAAATATCTTTTGTCCTCTCTTGCCTGACCTTACTGGCAGTCATAGGTATGGATGATAAGAAGCTCGCATACCATGTAGGTTCCTTGGCTTAACACTCTGTGCCTCTGCGCAAGAGGGACAATATTTTTGACCTACTAGAAATAGAGAAATCAACAGTGGTGAATGCACAGGGGACCATGCAGAAGGTAACAGAGGAAGGAGACAAAGCAGAGAAGACAGCCTGAGGTCAACAAAAAAAACCAAACTGAGACAAAGTAGTGGGTGATGGTGAGAAGTAAGAGCTGCAGGATGCTCAGACCAATTATCTTTTTTCTTCTGAGAGCCAGCAAGCATTATTTAAGAAGCAGCTCATTCACTTTCCTGAAATACTCAAAATTTTTGCAGAGAGCCAGTCACAACTAAAACACATAATGCTGTATTATTCATAAGCATTTTAGCAGTCTTTGCCTGGACTTGCCTAGTGATTATGATTTGTATGACAAATACAGAGGTGTAACATCTGCATTCTTTTCCTGGTATGCAATAGGCTATACCATTAATAAGCATGTAAATAGCACTACAAGGTCACATATTGCTTTTCATAGTAAAATACATTTCCTATCTCCCACCCACCAAGAAGCATAAACAGAGTTCAGTTGATACATTCTAACATAGGTTTTATCAAATTTTACAATATGATGGGGAAATAAACTGGTTTGCCTTTCTCATAAACTGCTTCATATGAGTTGCATTTTGCCCACAGCCATGGATCCATACCTTTGCTGCCCTGTCTAGACTCTTCGAATCCTCCCAGCAGATCTAGGGGGAACAGAGCCTCAGGTCCCATGTGCCCCCTGGAGCAAAGAGTCTCCCTTGTGCACTCTGTAACAGTGGCCTGCCACACCACGTCCACCGACCTGCAGTGGTGGGAAAAGGCCAGGGACCCCAGCTGTAGCCCTTGTGGTGGACATTGGCATGAGGGTTTGCAAGCCTTAACCATGCTCAGAGCAAGGAATAAAAATACAAGTGGAATGAGCACAAATTACTTCAACAGAGACTGGTACAGGAAACTTATTTAAGGCATCAGAATCTCACACTCTGCCTTGAGGTGAATACAGATATTTATCTCTACCTCGCTCCATTTTAGAAGATAAACCAGGACCAACTCACCTGTTTCTAAGATAAACTTATTCATACCCATTAAGATTTACAGCCTTTTAATCAGGCACTGTAACTGGAAACAGTCATATTTGTCCCGAGCGTAACATGAAATTCCATTAATTACTGCATGCTGGAGCTCAGTTATCCTTCAGATTTGGTAGATACATTTCTGAGTTGTGTAGAGATTACCATGGAAATTTTAAACAAACTGCTCCGCTCCTCAAGGGAAAAGTATATTTCTACCCTATCTTAACTATGCTCTGAAAACAAAACGAGGAAGAAATTGTATTCTAACCTCAGGAGGGACTTCTACTGAGCTAAATCTACTAAAACCAGTTTTGCCTCCTGCTGCTGCTTAGTGTTAATAAATAGTTTGGAGGCAACACCCCCCCTCCCAAAGTCATATCGGCAGTTTCATTGTTTAGATATCTGTAGGCTGGAGATTATTTTTACTACATCCTGTCAACAGTAAGGGGACAAAACTACCAGGAAGAGGATGCATTAGGCTTTTACATTAACTGGTGGTAAAACTGGTGCCCAAGATAGCCTAAGAGCTGCACATTCACTTGCTGACACACGTGCATTGTGTATTACCTATTTGTTTTTCCACATTAATGCTTAGTTCACATGACACTATAGATCCCATGATCTTACAGACCTAGAGCTCCAAGGAAGAGAATCCACAGTTTGCTGAAAATACTGGGGAAGGTTTAGAAAAACCGAGCCGGTGCTGCTTACAACAGCAAGCTCACGTGCCAGCAGCCCTGAATCACTTGCCTGGGCAGCCCAGTGAACGACAGCACCGTAACATGTAATCCCAACAGCAAATTGATCGTCTGCGTGCACCTCGTGCTCATAGAAAATCACTCAGTCTTCTGACTTGTAGTTGGAATTGTTACTCAGTACTGTGGTCCAATTTACTATCAGAAGCTTACTGACATGCATCCAACTGGAAATGCACACTCGTCGTAAGCGCAGGAGCGGGAGCATGCGTGTGTAGGTTCCCATTGCTGTTTTATACAGTTTGCAGTACTGCACAGACACAACAGCAAGAAGAAAATTCCCTTCAGATGAAAACTTGATCTAAGAGGCCATCTCATAGGTTCAAGCCTCAAAGTGAATTTATAATAGCTAAGCCTTAAGCTTTAGCGTTCATTGTACTCTAAAGTATCACTTTTATATACCGTGCTAAATGGAGCCTTGTCTCAGCAAGTAATTCTGGCTTAGGTCCTGAAAATGTATGTTATAATTTTAAATTCAAGACCTAAATTTCATGTCAAAGCCCTTGATTAAACATAGCATCAAATGAAGTGATACTAAAATATATTTTTAAAGTAAATAGAACTGGTTTTGAAAGGAATAGCATGACTTTTCAGAGCTATAGTGGTAATTTTAGTAAATGAAGTAGTTATTGAAGCGTTAAATAAGGCACCTTTTTTTTTTGGCACACATCTTTAACTCTTTGTAGCAATAAAGCCATGCAGATGTTTTTCTCCCTAGTCCCATATACCCTAACCCAGCATTTTTTGAAAAACTAGCATGGACCATTTTTACTCAATAGCTAGTGACCTTGACAAATGAACATTTAAGTCTCTGGGCCTGTTTTTTCCAATAAAATTAACACAGTGGACTTGACTGTAAAGAAAAAAAAAAACCAGACAAAATCTGTTGGCTTAAATTCATCGTTCAAGCTTGGGGAATGCAAAGTACATAAAACCATGTAAAAAGTAAAGTGCAAGTAAGATTTGAAGAATTATTAGCATTTTTGTATCACAGAATAATAGAAACATGACCTAGAAAAACATATCAAAACAACGTAGTAATAGCATGCTAGTGATATTTTCCAAATCATGACTGTAGCCCCATGCACATGCAGTGGATTTTGTAAAGGGCAGGTTCTTCTTTTAATAAAGCACTTTGCAAAAACTTAAATGGCAGATTGCCAGTGATGCTCTACCGAGTGCACTACAAAATGGCAAAATCTAACTTGGAAAAGATGTTAGGGAAAATGGGAAATGAAGTTTCCTGGGCTTATGTCACTAGTGTTTTTAGGTTTGATCTACAACATCAAGCTGTTGCTGGCCTAACTTTGTTATATGTGAACATGAAAAAGAGATGTTGCCTGGTACACAGATGTGACTGTGACCAGCCACAGTCCTGCTGTTGGGTTTGCTTCCATCTTTCAGAGAGGTGTTTTATTGCATTCCCCTGTCATACTTTGGGTGCAAGCTGCAGGTTCTTTGCTGGACTTTGTTATGCTAGAAAAAGCGGGAACCTGTGGATTGTCTATCACTCTCAGGATTTCCAGCCAAAAACTGGAAACACCGGAGGATATTAGCTTTCCTCAGCTCAAACTCTGCATCTACAGCAGGAGGAGTTACCAGTTGTGATTCACCGCAATGCACCTCGGGGAGTGCGGGGGGCGGGGGGGGAGGGCAAGATTTGCAGAGTACAAAACCAGCTGCCAGGAACAGCTGCTGAAATAGTCAAAACAAGGGTTTTTTTCCAGACATCCAGCACTCTGTGCTTCTGACATGACTTTCTCAGCCTTGAATTGACTGCTAGCTCACTCCACACCCCCCCTTGTTTCTCTGCCTTTTACTTTGCTGTACCTCCTTTCCTCCTCTCTGCCACATTCCCCTCTCCTGCCTTCTCCTCTCATTTCAGATTTAGTTCTAAGCAAGCCTTCCTCCCTTCCAGAATCACTCAATCAGCCTGAGTTTTGCTGAACTTCCTTCCTCTCTCAGCTATAGCCCCTCACTTCCAGATTCACATCCGCTACCGACAAAGTCCTCGGGGCATTTTCTACCCTCGCACTCAAAGCACCTAGCACAGCCGTGTTCTTACTGAGCTGGTGGGTACCAACACAAAATAACCATAGCCATACCAATGGCTCCTCAACTGAACTGTAAGCTCACCACTTACATCTCCAGTGTGGCAGAACGTCTTAAAAAAGTAATTGTAATGCCTCCTTTCTCCTTCATGTCCCAGCCACTTCTCAGGCATGCCCAAGGCTCGGGGCATGGACCAAAGCAGTCAGGCTGTGGTGGCTGCTGGTGCCCAGGTGGGGACAGGCTTGAATGTCTGTGAAATGAGCTGTCCTGGAACATGGACGAGGTAGGAGAGAGGCAGATGCATGTATGTGTGTGTGCATGAATTTGTGTGCACATGCCTGTGCGCATCCCAGGACTGCAGCAAGGCTGTTGGGGGTGTCAGGAGTCAGAACTGGGGAAAGCAGGCAGGGCCCATGGAAAATCTGCAGTGCTGTACGTGTGCATGTTGGGTGAAGAAACTGAAGGCTCAAACTCATCTGTACCCGACTGTCCATTTGAATTACAATCTCACATAAATATAAACATTTAAAGTTGCATAAGATATTAAATACTTTTAGAATAAGAGCTAAAAGCTAATATGTAGAGGTCCAAAACTGCAGAGCTCCATTAGCAATCCATGACAATAAGCTTTATTTGGTGTATAGAAATGAAATTCTCTACCATTTACCTTCTCGTTAACTCATGGCTACTTGTCTAACACAGATTAGACAAATGTAAGAAGCACCACCATTAAAGACTTCCAACATCAGAAGTAATGCCAATTAATACCATGTTAGAAAATAATCCAAATTCTACCTTGGATAATTGATAAAAAAAAAAAGTCATGGAATAATTTGGGGTCTGCAGCAGGCCCCCAGCTCTAAAGGACCAGCGGTGTATTTCTGTTTGACACTGGGTGGGTACAGCACTCTGCAGCCTTGATGGCACTGGTCCTCCTGGCCAGGGACACCTGGGTGTCTCTGAGGAAAGAAAAGGTAAGATTTGTGGTCTTTTATTACTGTGCTCTAATCAGCCTAAACTTTTCAAACAATAAAGTAGCTTCTCTGACAGTCTGAAATAGGGAAAAAGAAACAAAACCAAAACCTTGAAGGTATGCCCATAGATTTTTACCACTGAAAAGAATATGGAGCGGAGGCAGCCTGCAGTATTTTGAAGACTACTGAACAATGTATATTGCCTTTACTCTTCATAATTTTCTACAGTAATATAAATGCAGTTAGTGGTTCTTCCTCAACATTAAGCAGTATTTCTGGGCAGTCAGATCAAAAAAGTAAACTCAGTCCGAAGTATCTGACTACGCATATCTTTGATTTTAAAGCCTAAGTAATTACAAGAGCAAGACACTATTTTAGACTTCAGGCCACATTAACAATGATCTTTATGAATGTTTCTGCCATCAGAGAGCTTAATTTTACCAACTTCTGTGTCCTTCTGTATGGACTGTGGCAATGTTAAAATATTTTAAGACAGAAAACTCACAAAATATGGAAATTAATAAGTTCCTTATAATCACTTCCCGAAAAACTGAAGGTTGAGGTACTTGGGTGAAACAGTTAAAAAGTACACAGACCCTTGCTTCAATCCTGCAAAGGCTTGTACATAAGATATAGTGTGAAAGATGACACACCTTTCCACAGTCAGACGAGTATCAGACTTGGCTCTCCAGTGCTTTAAATCCAACAATACTCATACAGAAATGTTTAGTTTGTAAAAAACACATTACATATAAAATAATATTCTTCTACACAAGTTGGTAATTTTTTTTTAAACCCAACATAATGACTGAATTATTCCTTTAGAGCAGATGATGCAAATGGTTTCTCATTATAAGATGTTATTACCTATGCTGCTTGTCTAATTTCCAGAAAACTATGCCTCTTAAAGCTTTTCTATAAAGATCTTATTTTTTCCTCATGCTTGCTCAAGTGAGAAAAATTTCCCTCAAATGAACGTATGTCTCACTTCAAGAATAAAAGACAGGATGAGGAATGTTTCTAAACATTAAATGGGACATAGGATGGCTGTTTTCTGTTGCTATATTTTTCCAAATGTGCTTCTAAACAAGAAATATGAGTAATTGCAGACTTAAACATAGAAGAGAAAGCAAAACAGTATAAAATTGCTTGGCAATATAAAAAGCCCCATGTAATCATCACAGTTCCAAAAAGAGGTCATCAGCAACTAAGAGTCTAGCTTGTGCAGATTTGTTGGAAGGACACTGGGGAAGAGAAAGACAGACAGCATGCACTTGTAGAGAAGCCACTTGGGCACAGAAAGAAGCATCAGAAGGTTTTGAATCCAGCCCTAATTTACCCAGATCCCTAGGCATCTTTCTACAAATGACCTGAGGCTCCAACCATCAGGGTTTGGCAGATTTAGCAACAGCAGTCAAAGATGTTTTTGCTTCCCACTATTTGCTCCATCTCCCTTGGGGGTTACTGCCCTTACATCGGAGGAAGCAGGACAGATAATGCATCTGCCCATCACTGCCCTAGTTCGCAGCCCAGAGCCTTAGTGCCAGCCCTGCTCCATCCACGATTTAGCGCTAGGACACCAAGCTGTGGCCTGCAGGCTGCCAAAGCATGGCCACCCATTCCCTCCTGCTGCCATTGCTGTAAGGCAGATAACCCACCACAGGAGCACTTCATCTTCCCAATTTATAGCAACACACACCTGTGAAGAGTTGTGGTAAGCGGTAATTGGGAATATAGCTGGGTCTTGGTGTGTGCATGTAAGCGCACAGCAATGTGCCACAGTCACATCCTACCTGGCTTGGGCAGGAAGGGTAAGAGCTGGGTAAGGGCTGCAGTGAGGAGAAGAAGAGATGTAATGCCCCTCCTTTCTTCTCCAAGCCAGTCTGTTAGACTGCGCTGGGTCAGCAACTTGTGTTAATACAGACGAGAATAAAACTAAAAACAGTAAGAGACCAAGGCAAGAAGATGCCTGCAATAGCAACTCACTAAATTTCTCACGCTTTGCCATTCAATTAAATAATGTTTATGTTCTGTTTAATACAAAGACTCACCTTCCCTGCCCTCTGGTCTGCCAAAGCAGTCTGCCGAGGAGGCGGCAGCGGCTGCGGTACCCGGGACTGTTCTGCTGACCAGCATGTGATCAAGGCAGCAGATACTCACAAAGCAAACAAGGTTGCAAGTCTGGTTTGACCCCTGTTCTCTGATCATGCTAACCCAGTTCACTATGGGCTGCTCCAGGGAACAGAGGCATGTTCTGTCCACCTCCTTTCTCCTATATACCAGTTACGGTATATGGGAGAGTAAATAGCTTTTTTTTTTTTTTTTCCCCATCTATGTTGTTCATTCTCAAGCCTCTTTCTCTCTCCCTCTAGGTTTCTTCTAGACCCTACACCATCTGTCCAAGCACTCCTTCTCTTTATGCACACTGTTGCATTCTATTCCTTCTCTGCCTGTGATCTATATTTAGTTGTTTTCCTGTTTATACACCCCTCCAGAGAGGGGTATTGTTGAATGTGACTAGTCAGGAAGAGAAACAATGCGGTTAGAGCACAAAACCTTTCAGAACAGTAATTGGGATGAGAAGCCGTACAGGATTGGGTAGGATATAAATTTTTTTCCTAAGATTAATCAGAAACAGAGATCTGAATATAAATCCATAAAACCCCTTAGAGCAGCCTGATCAAAGCCAAAGAACACCTAAATAGGGGAAGAAACAAAGGCAAGGAAACACATGCAAACTTTTTTTCTTTTTTTGACACTGTGGGTTCAGGTTTTTTTGTTGTTGTTTTGGCTTGGGTTCTTTTTTTCCTCCATAAGTAAGATAAAACAATTTGGGATTGGAATATCCGTGTCCCTTTGCTCAAACTACCAGGATCCCCTGACTGTGAATCCAGAGTGCATATGTGATGAAAGCTCTGGGAAAAGTGTACTTTTCAACTCCCCCAAACTACTGGGGAGTTGAAAATCAGTTGGTCCAGTGACACTTAAAAGTGTCTTCCATGGAGGAGTAGTAAGCACAAAGCTGGTTCTCAAGAAGTTGGCTGCAGCACTAGAAGTGCTTTCACCAGAAGTGAAATCAGGACAGATGAGAATGCACAGATCCACCATGGTGGGACAGTAAAGAACAGCAATCCAGCATCCATGCCATGGGGAGCATCTGTCTGGATTGAGACACTTGCACAGCAAATAAACAGAGCATTTCCCATCTTCAAGTTTCTTCCAGTAAGTAGCTCGTGAACAGGTGGTGGAGGTAGAGACTGGTTGTGAAATACAACACACACACACACACACAAATACTGGGAAAGCTTGATGGTGTGGGTATTCTCTGTAAGTAAGAGCTATTTATCATTGTGAAATGGAGCCCTTCAGTGGGAACACAGAAATCTATGATTCGGATCAAAAGAACCATTTGGAGTTCTGCTTTGGAGTTTTACCATTATAATCATGCAAACAGGTTTGATTATCATACAAAGTCAATAACACCGATAGTCTTTAACATTAAATGCATTGGCAGCACAAGAAGCCAAGAGGGATGATTGGGTGCAAGTCATTGGTTTTCCTGGCATCACCAACCATGAAAGCAAAAGCTGGAGGACTTTGTAAAACATCACAGATATTTGAAAAAACTCCAAAAAGGTATGCAGCAAATGATTTCGCATTTCATTTTGCTGGCTGAAAACCTGTGTGTCACTAGTAGATGGTGCACAATGTGGATTAGAAAAACACCTGTGTGATGGTAAGAACATCTCTCAGTACGTAGGACTTAAATATGAACACGGATCTGCCCTCCATGACTAGCAGACATTCCCTGACCAAAGCGGGTCCGCAGCCTTTGCCACGACACCAGAAGGGAGGACCAAGGGAAAGGCTACAGGGTGGAACAAAGGCAACAGAAGGATCACAGGAGTTTCAAGGAAAGGGCATTGGAAGCATGACATTCTATACTGAGCTTGTTTGCTTCAGTTAGTGGCAAGAATGGGTGTTTATAAGATAATTAAAACAAGGGGAGGGAAGTGGCTTAGTCTACAGGATGGGCTTCAGCTAGCCTTTGTGCATGCACAGTGCAACAGAACAGAAGATGCATCTGAAGCAACTGGGAAAAAGATGATTTCATTAGCAGCACTCTTCAGGGGCAGGAAGAGCCTCTTAAGGACCAAAAGGGAAAAGCCTACACCTGTGGGGACAGGAGATGATCTAGAAAAAGGGCTCAATCATGCGAACAAAAGGGAAGGGAACAAGGTCAGAAATAGTTCAGTTATGCCCTGAAAATCACTTTTAGAGAAGTGAAGATCCTGAACAGGAGAAACAATTTTTAAAGTAAGTTACATAGTACTGATTTTGAGAAGAGACCTCCACGAACTTGGAAAAAAGTGAACTTTGCCGTAATTTTCAGTCCAGAAGGAATGTCAGCAGCAAAAACCTGAGCTGCTAATCTGTTTGATGTCCAGCAGAACTAAACAAACCTCTGCTCTGAGTCAATGAGAGGTTGCATATGGTATTATGAGATCAAAATCTAATCCTCTTAGTAGCATTTTCCATGGAAAAACTGCCATACTATATGTATTCACCGTTACCTGCATTATTCATATAGACAATATATACATACACACAAAATGTGGTTGTAATTATAAACATATTGCTTACATATTGTATATTCTGAATCTGATTCAGAAACTATCCTAAAACAAAGCAAAAATACCACTAGGCATTATTTGCCTATGTTCCCTTTATCACGAACAACAGAACAGACTGTCTAACAAAAAGATGTGTGTAAGCTAGCTGGTGCAAAGCATTTGTTATACGTGCCCATGGAAGTCCCCGACTCCCTTGCATGAGTTAATGTCTCATTTATAATTCAGAGGCAAAGTGTAAGGCGGCTGTACAAGCCAGGTCAGTCTTAATTCCAGGTTGTGGGGCACACGTATATAGCCAGACCTTGCCTAAGAAATTTAGCAGGTCCACAGTGTACCGGTGCAGAAATCATAGAATCATAGAATGTTTTGGGTTGGAAGGGACCCCTAGAGGCCATCTAGTCCAATCCCCCTGCAGGAGCAGGGACACCACTAACTAGATCAGGTGGCTCAGAGCCCCATCCAACCTGGCCTTGCATGTTTCCAGGGATGGGGCCTCCACCACCTCTCTGGGCAACCTGTTCCAGTGTTTCACCACCCTCATTGTAAAGAATTTCTTCCTTATATCTAGTCTAAACCTACCCTGGTTTAGTTTAAAACCATTACCCCTTGTCCTGTCACAGCTGGCCCTACTAAAAAGGTTTTCCCCATCTTTCCTATAGGCCCCCCTTTAGGTATTGAAAGGCCGCAATCAGGTCTCCCCACAGCCTTCTCTTCTCCCAGCTGAACAAGCCCATCTCCCTCAGCCTGTCCTCATAGGAGAGGTACTCCAGCCCTCAGATCATTTTTGTGGCCCTCCTCTGGACCCGCTCCAACACTTCCATGTCCTTCTTGTGTTGAGGGCTCCAGAGCTGGATGCAGTACTCCAGGTGCGGCCTCACCAGAGCAGAGTAGAGGGGCAGAATCACCTCCCTCGACCTGCTGGCCACGCTTCT
>NW_009260059.1:623419-639662 GCF_000687185.1 Egretta garzetta
ATTGATACCGGGGGTTACCCTGACCCAGGTGCAGGACCTTGCACTTGGCCTTGTTGAACCTCATGAGGTTCACACAGGCCCACCTCTCCAGCCTGTCCAGGTCTCTCTGGATGACATCCCGTCCTTCTGGTGTGTCAACCGCACCACTCAGCTTGGTGTCATCCGCAAACTTGCTGAGGGTGCACAATCTTACTTCGCTATTTATAAATCCTGCAATTATCAGAAAATGTCAAAATTTTGTATATTGACCCACTTGACAATTCAGCATGCAAATATAAGACATCAAGCTATTTGAGTAATTTGATAGTGTATAAATATAGTCATAGCCATCAGAATTTTGTAGCTGTTATTATAATACATTATTTAAAGGAGAGCACAAGTAAAACCCAATATTCTTCCTAGACTTGCCTACTCCAAAGATTCCTGCCTGAGGACTCCTCACTGCACCATCCAAAGCCTCTCTTACCAGACAGTCTGAACATCCACTTTTATCCAGGTAATTAATTATTCATGTCAGTAAAGCCAATATCAGCAAGCAAGACAGGATGTTTCAAGCAAACACTGATGCTCTAATTATAATTCTGTAACAAACATTCTACTGCCATAATTTTTCTGATTAATTCTTACTTTGGCAGCCTACACTTTCTATTAATATCTATAGCATTGTTAAAATAATTTCACTTATAAATCAGTCATTTGATATTAAGTTCTGCGAGTGTTTTCTCCATAAATTATAGTGAAATGCCTTCCCACCCCCCCTCCACTACACCATATTATAAGTAGCTCCAAAGAGAAAAATGGCCAGCATCATGCTACGCTTTTGACCTCAGGGGGAGGCAACCTTGACAAAATACTGCTATTAGTTACTTTTTCTGCCTCACCCATTAGATTAGAAGTAGGAATTACTAAAACAAAAGAGCTAGCTTATTTCATAGTATGGGAAAAGTATTAGTAAAAGAGCACACTATTATGATAAATAATCTCATTATCGGGGACTAGAGTATTTCAAAGCCCAAATATTTATGTGGATAAATAGGACTGGTCCACTTTTTTCCACAGCAAATCCAAATACACTCCTCACCAAAAAAAAAAATAAAAAATCTTAGCTTGGTTTCTGGCATTGAAGTATAGATACTGTCCTTTAAATAGTGCAGTGATGAATCCCTGCTTCTTATCAAGTTGTCCCCCTCTCTCCTGCCATCTCCCTCTTTGGCTTCTTTAGCAGCTAAGGGGTATGCTTCCACTCTTGCTCCCCCGTTCCTTCGTTTTGTGGTACTAGTGGAGTCTCTTTCTCTGGCCCCTTATTTTCATGAATCTTATATGAACACTATATCTTTAAGAATGCTATTCTTGTGTCTCTGTTGCATCTAACAATGGTTTCAAAGCAAATGGCCAAAAAGGAATGGGGCGTGGGGAATGGATAAAGCCCATTTCTCTAGGAAAAGAGGCCAAAAATGAATCCAAATCAACAATTCAGTTTTTCAGTAATTTCCTGTCTTCATACACTGACAATCCCCTTCAGATGACTGCACTACAGACACACAGCATGCTGACAGACCACCGTTTCAGAAAAGTACATGAGAAACAATGTAAGACCTTGACATTTTGGTTTGCATAGAAGGCAACTGGCCTCTGCTGGGTCAACAGAACACCTCATCCATCCACTGCTGGTTGGGAACCTCAGCAGCTCAAAATTTGCTTACTTTGGTTTTATTTCATGAAAATAGATAGATAGGTAGATAGAGAAAAATTTTCCATTAATACAACACACTCAGTGAACAGACATATATCAAAGTGCCTGCCTCCTACAACTTGACTGTTTCTTTCTCCTATGCCTTGAAGATTTTTCAATTTAGGAGAAAAGAACAAAACACGATCTAAGATCCAGTTAGGAAACAGAGTTACACTGAGGAAAAGGGAGATTCCAGATTTAACAATCTCAATATAATTTTAGAAGCCAAATGTATAGAATATTGTGATTTTAGATCCAGATGTGTTGCCATCCTACCCTTTAACCTCCCGCTCAAGCAAACTTAGCCTGCCGGGTTCACAGGCTTGGCCAGGGGATAGCTCTCCTTCACACATCCAGTTACGAGGACGAGTTTTGTGCTAGCCCAGAAGCTTGTAATAATTTAAGATGCATTTAAATAGAAAGCAACATTTGTTTGGTGTAGTCCTTGTTGGAAACTTGAGGCCACCAGCCACGAGACAGACAGAAGCCAAGGAGGTTTACCTAGAGTAGGTTGTTAATACATTCTGTTACATCTCGTGTTTTGGCAGGGAGGAAGGAATACTGCTACATCAACAACAACAATGCCAGCCTGGTAATGTGTTCACTGTCACAACAAAAGCAATACAAGTTTTCTTCTGATTTGGATCTGATTACAGTTCCAGGGGGGGAAAAAAAAGAGCAATTTTATTTGCTTTTCCTTTTGGTTTGAATTGCATAGGTTTGCACTGGTTTAGGCTCTATAGCATTGTAAATGTAAAACGAGAAGTAGCACTTAGTTACCAGGGTGAGGTGCTTTGAAGGGAAGATCTTATCATAAACACCTAAATTAATGCAGGCCAGTTTGAAATTTGTCATGAAAATACTGAGATGAACAACTACACAAATTTACTCCTTTCAGCAAGTTGAAATGGATGATGACAGAGCAGAAACCATGCAAAGCCATCAGGCTTTGCAGGACTTCACATCTCTGAAATGACAATGGACCAAAGCTGGCAGCTGACTTTCACTTTGAGGTTTTTTTTTTGTTCAAAGTTCAAAAGAAAACCCAGAGGGTGAAAACACACAGGCAAAACAGGAACAAAATTTGTCATGCAAAGCAAAATGGTAACATTTCACTATTTTGCAAGATATTGTAGATGCCATAGTAACTGTGCTTTAAAAATAGAGTACGGTGCTGTGAAAATGGTACTATGTAGAGCTAAAATCCCAGACAGACGTTCGTGCTCAGTTGGAAGCAGAGTTGAGTCATACGTATGAAACCCTCAACAAAACATTCGGGAGCCTGTGATGCAAGGGGACTCTCTAGGAGTTCTTGTTTCTGCCCTCCCTGAAAGAGAAACGATCACAAGACATTTGAACTATGGAAAGCCAAGATGCAGAGCCATTTGAAGAGAAATAGGTAAGGGCTATGGTAGATGAGGGGGGGAACATTCCTGAGATACGTAGTAACCTCGTATTTGAGGTTTGCTTTGGAGCTATCTGGCCATTGCCCAGCCTCGGGCTGAGCGTCTCCTCTGAATCAGCACTTCCTCAAACAAAGCTTTGCTTTTGGCCAATGACTCTTGAGTTACCTCAGTAAACTGAGGGTGGAAAGTACCAAAACACAGAAAGTACAAGAAAAGCAAAACGACGCAATTCCCATTGTCTGAGTCTAAAGCATATATTAAAAAAGCTGAATCAGATGAATGATAGGGCGCAGGAGAAGGAAAAAGCAGAACTGTTACCTTACAAGGGAAACGTCTGAGAAGGCAAAGCAAGAGTTTCGGTAGACACCAGGAGCCAAGAGCCTGGTCTCAGGGGCACAGTTTCCATCTGTGCGGAGCTTAGCGTTTCCATGGTCCAGCCGTGGGAGTCCACACGCCAGCGCACAGCACATTCAAAATCCTCAACCTTTATTATGAGAGGGAAGAAAATCCTGAAGACAAAAAGTAAAGAATCATATCCCAGGAGGGCAGAACAACTTAATTTCTTCCCCTCAGTAACAGGAAAATGGGGAGTTCATGTGCCTCCCTGAAGAGATGATAAAAAATCCCAGACAGCAACAGCTCTCTGATCACCAGGAAGATAAATGAGTGCTTGCAGACCACAGTGGTACTCCATGGAGAAACCTCTATTCTTATTATATAGAGACATATTCTTATGCCTCAGCCCCATGAATATCACACCAGCAAAAAGGTTTAAAAAGCAAGGGGAAAAGCGCAAACTTTCTCTTGGCTGTGGTGTGTACAGTACGTCAAATGTTTTGGAGGTCCCCACTTCCCCAGGGATGGGTTATAATTCCCACAGTTGTGCATGTGGAAAACAACGGGGAGGAACAGATGAGCACAAAAGAAAAGGCCTTTCATAAACAAGGCTCTTCAAAAAAATCTGTTTTTGAAATGACCCAGATTACATTTAGAAGAGATTACATTCTTAATCCACTTATTTGACATGCATTATGAGGAGGATGAAAATACTAAATCAAAAACTTAAGACTTCCATTACAACTCCAGGGAAAAGCTTCCATCCAGAGAAAGATGACCAAGAACAACTTTCCCCCTCCAGTGCAAAGGGTTTTATTGGGACACAGCACCCAGCGGGATCCGCGGCTACAGCGTCACTTCCCGGAAAGCATTGCTACAGATTTCTGGGCTTTCACAGCGCAAGCTAGACTGCTCCTGCCCTGTTCCTCAGCAGTGGCAGCTACGTCTGCCTGCAACATAGGCCTTTACAGAGCTCTTCCAGAAAGGAAAACATCAGGCCAGAAAGAAAAGTTGCTATGAATGTTCAGGCCAAAGTCTTCCAAAGGTTTATATGTTTGGGGTGTCCCAGTTTTGGAAGACTACATGAAATGTTTTAGAGTGTCAAGTTGCAAGCTCCAACTCTGCAAATCAAGTCCATTTTGAATATGTCTCGCATTCAGCTTCCAAAAATCACTGGACATCTCTATGCACAAACACGTATACGTATGTGATTGTATGTATGTTTGCATGGGGGAAGCAGAACAGCCTTCTAGAAAAACACTCATGTCAGCCTCAGAACAAAAGTCACAATGCAAGGTGGTGGGGTGGAACCACACACAAAAAAAAACTTACCACAAAAAACCCCTCCTTTTGGAATAGCAACAGTGTTGAGTGCAAGGTTCCACAAACACTAACGCGAAATGAAGCCTTCATAGCACAGACACTAGACCTGCAGCTTCCATGGAATGTGCAGTGGGATGAGCTATTAGTGAAGCAGACCAAATACGTAACGAGTACCTAGACTGGCAACAGCACACCATAGCCACCTTTCATGGTGCTCTCCTTTAGTGTCTTTTATCTTAAAAAAATCGGGAAAGGGTTGAGCCCTGGCCTCAACTCTACATTTCTCACCTTTCTTGATGCAAGCCAAACCCTGGCTGTGACATCACAAATGTCTGCCTGTTACAGAATTTCTTTAAATACAAACATCACTCAAATGAATTTTATGGCTTCTTTTACAAACCTGTTACAGAAGTAGAAAACACTTTTAAACCAAGCAG
Source organism: Egretta garzetta (assembly GCF_000687185.1). NCBI lineage: Eukaryota > Metazoa > Chordata > Aves > Pelecaniformes > Ardeidae > Egretta > Egretta garzetta. Next base: position 628,654 of record NW_009260059.1, read on the forward strand.
GGTAAAAACAGGTAGTTAGCCCCATTACTGTTTCCCAAGTGAACAATATGATTACAGGTAACTTACCACCTTTAACAGAGGAATACCCATTTTCAGAAGTAAAATGGCATGTAAACTTTACCCATATGTTTGGAGAGAGTATTTTCAACATGACAATTGGGATAAAATGAGTGAGTATCATTTGGCAGATAATCGCTATAGGTAGCGTATGCTTCGGAAGTGACAGTCCTCAGAACTGTTAATGGTATTCCTTTTAATGTCCCATATAGGATTTCTCATCTGAGAACAAAAAAAAAAAAGATAAATTTGTTTGCTAGATTACAAAATCCCTGTTGTTGAGAAGGCTTTTAGAAATTAATTTCATACCATCAGGCAAAAGATGGCATTAGACTTTTTTTTTTCAGCACATGGCCTTTCAGAGAAAGTAAATACATACTGAATTTCTCCGCTGTGCAAGAAGGGATGCTATAGCATCAGTGGCATTAACAGCTGTCGGAAGGGAAAAGAACATCTGGATGCTGCCACATTTGCACCGGTGGAAGAGGGAAGTCAGTGAGTAAATATTACCTACACTTACCCTTGCACGCATAGTAAGGTCTGCTGCCCACCATCCTTACCAGCATCCCTGCTCGATATATTATGACATGACATTAACTTTTTCACAAAAATGCGGAAAAAAAACGCAGGTGCATTTGAAGTGTGCTTTTAGTAAGGATTCTTCAATTCTGCAAATAAAACTGAAACCAGAGGAAAAAATTCTCAGTTACAAGCCATAGGAAACTGTGGTTTTTCTCCAGCTCTGGTAATAGTGGTGATTTTTTTTTTTTTTTAGTCAGTTTGCAGTTAGCATGGTACATGCAACTGTCCTTTTTTTTTTTTTTCCAGACCTAAGCTAATGCCCCCAAAGCATTCATCCTTATGACATAAAGGCTTGAATTAACCACCAAACTAAGGATAATGTGTATTAAAAGTTTTTAAAGGAGAAAGCAAAGTGTCTCCCCCCTCCCCCCGAGCTTAGTTTGACCCAAGTTCTGCTTTAGTGGCTTTATGTATTTTCTGCTTTACAATTGCTAAAACTTCTTCACAGACAAAGGAGGCTTCAGTAACAACAATGAAGCAGTTTACTACCTCAGGCTGGCAGGCATCATAAACCCAGACAATTTTGCAATGCTGGAGAGACTGAGCGGGATCAGCCGATGCCTGCTTCAGTGGGGGCTTTCCTGCCTTTACACCACACAGCGCTTTTCCTGCGTGGATTCACATAACACACTTCCACCCACTTCTCAAGTGAGCCTAAACATGTGGTCCTCCTTTGGAAGGAGAAGTTGAAGAGCAGTTGACAGAATGCAGAACTAAGAGCTAAGATTAACTACCACACTTTCCTTTCCTCTTTTGGTGCCTATTTCACTGGTTGCCACGTACAAAGGAGAAGATATCTCCCAAGGGTACGAGAATCTGGAAAATAAGGACAGATACACCATGTTCCCCAGAGAGGCATATATTCTTTCAAGTTAAGGCTCTGCAATGTGTTTGAAATCAGCCATAAAATGCCAATGCTTTAAAATTCCTTTGTATTGCCATTATGTGAAAACCATTCACATTTTGAAAAATTCTTGGTTTAGCTATCTTGATAGTACTGATTTAATGAAATGTTAAGGAGTTCATTTTGGAAGAAAAATTAGTGATTTGACTTGCCAGGAAAAAGCTTCAAGTCCTTTCAACATAATGAAATGTTATTAAAAAACTTTGAAGTATGTACTATTTAACATCTGCGCACATTTAGTAATCAAAAATTCAAACTCAGTGATATGAAATGGTTTTGAACTGTGCCATGGAAATAATCTAATATAAAGTCTTGCTTTCAGATTACAGTTTAGTAAATTTGCAATGCATTATCATCCAAGAATAAAGCAGATACCGTGCAGACTAGCAGCAGATCCAGCAGGGTTTAAGGTATTTAGACAGATGACTTCAAAATGAATGCAATTACAACATTCGATTGCTGTCCCAGGCATTTTCCAGTCACAGACGGAGATTGTCTCATACAGGAAAGACTGGCGTGGAGACATGCTGATGCACAAGTTAAAGGCAAAGATATCTGCCAGAGTCAGAGTCACTAGTTCCCCTCAACATGAAAGTGGAGAAGACAAAGTTGAATCGCTGCAGGATTTTCTTTGTTACTCATTAGCAAAACAACAGAAATTTCCACTAAAACAAAAAAACTCTCTCTCCTGACCAAAACCCCAAATATCCGCCCAAGCCTTTTATTTATCTGTCAGGAAAATGGCTTGTATAAGCATATATTATGGAGGTTTTCTTTCATAGCCTTTATCAATGCTTGCCACTTTGCATATAAATTACATAGCACAGCTAAGTCCCCCATCAGAAGGCGGGACCAAAGTACGGACCTGTGGGATGATTAGGCTTGACAAATGCCAAGAACACACTCTATTTCTCCAGAGTGTTACCACCCCCAAAAAGGCTCAATCCCAAAGCACGTTCTACAATATGCAGAACTTTTTGAAACATTTTTGAGCATTTTACAAGAGTTCTCACCATCACCTGGTTCATTCACTCTCCACGGCATACACCAGCCTGTGCCAGACTGCAAGCTGAAGGACTACTGGATTCCTTCTCTTCTAGGGACATGGTAAAGCTTCGAGTCTGGAATACATGTTTGCATTAATTTGTATACGGAGATGTCTAAGGCACAGTCTTATTAATAATGATAGAAGAGACTCACACATTCAGCAGTGAGTTAAATTTTCTTTGTAGTTTTTAAGGCCAACCTCTAATATTCCTCTGGATCAGAAATGTCATTCTTTATTGTGCTTTACAGATTATTTCATTATTTGTAGCAAAACCAGCAACCTCTACTGATTTCTGTAGTTTTTAAACTGAATTTCCATACAAATTTAAAAAAATGTCTAATCGTGACCATTTTTTCCTTGCTGAATTCTACAGAAATTAAAAAAATGTGCAACAAAATCCCAGACCCTGAACATATATACATGTGCATAAAACATATTCCACATGTCTACATGAAACGAGAAAAAAAAAATCTCTTTTCCTGCTTACCATCACTCTCGGCTCACCACTACTTTTTACTCATAACATACAGCAGGATCTGCCACCACCCAGCACTCGGACATCCCTAAAGAAGCCCCATGTTGCAGCACTGAGCTGACATTGTCCTGCTGGGCATCACAGGAGGGCACCACAAACTTACCTGGAGGATGTTACTTCAGATGACAAGTGGGACTGGGCAGCCTCTGTTGTTTAACAACACGTAAAGGTGAATTTTATAGATAAAACCACACATTCCTCCCTCCCATGCACAGGTCCAAATCTGGCCCTGCAGGAAAGAGGCACGACACCCTTTAACTACACCTGGAGTTTATACGAGCTCGTTTATTTAGGTTTCATAAGATATCTGGTATTTAGCCAATTACAATCACTAATCATCTGAAAGCACGCTAGCAGCCTATATCTCCCCTTCTTGCCTGCGCACTGCTCCGCAATGCCTAATAATATCACTGCAACCTGAAAATAAGGTTTTCCTCATTGGAAACATCGCAGTTTTGTCTTCTGCGCTCTCAATGGTTTGCACTTCCAGCATCCTTGGACTCCTGGGGCTCAGCTGGAATTGAGCTCTAGGCTCTCCCGCACCTCGTGTTAAAAACAGCTCTATTGAAATACTGATACCAGCAGTACATTTCAAAGCAGTGAGAGAGATTTCACAGCTAAAGGGTGGCTGCTCCCTTGAAAGTTTTCCAAAGCCATGCTGCGGCCACTCCATCACCACGCACGCCCCTGCTAAGGGAACCTGCATCCCAAACCATTTGCCTGGAAGGCGCTTCCCTGTGTGCGAATAGGAGCTGTGCTGCGAGGGCCTTGAATAGATGCATCGCTTTGCTTCCTTACACATCCTCAGCCAGGAAGCTGTTTTCGAGGCAGATTCAGTGGTCCACTCATTCTTTTCCATTTCCTGAGACTTTGTTCTCCAGGAAGCGAAACTGCACCCTGGAAGAGCCGATGGCATCACACACACACACACACACACACAGGTGCAGCACGCGTGTCCCGAGTGCAGAACTGATGGCTGGTTCTCTGCGATACTTTGAGTCTTTAACAGCAAATATTTTTACAGAATCATTGCAGAATTAGGCCTGTAAGTCTTGGTAAGTGAACAAAAGGAATCTGACTAGCAAATATTTAGATGAAAAGTATTTCTACTCGAGTAACTGGTGAATAAACTTAAGGAGTTTTTTGTTCTGATTTTTGTCTTTCTTTAGAAATTTTTCCAGCTACCTGCAAGGACAGAAATCCAAATAGCACACACAGAAGGAATACTCTCCTGAGACCAGCAGAAAAATGGATGAATTGAATGCTGCTGAGAGTAAAAATAGGTGCAGGAGAGCTCAGCCCTCTGAGAACAGATTTTTTGTGCCACAGGGTCAGACAGGCCATAACGTTATGAGCCAAAACCTAGAATAAAATTACTCATTTTCCACTTGCATAAAATGAAGTTACTCCAAATTACTGCTAGGTAGGGGCTCAGCTGCCCACAGATTCTAACCAGTCCACCAGGTTCAGCTCTTCCACACACAGACACTCCAGGCTCAGGGAACCAGGCCATTGCTTGGCCCACAGACACCTCTGGGTTTCCTTCATTCATCACTTGAGATCATGACCAAGCACATGTTCACCATACCACCGTATCACCACCAGTCACATAAGGTATGCACCTGCACATCCTATCAGCTGATCAGACAGGACCCATCCCACAACCAAATGAAGCCCTCTCTCCTGTTTCACAAGGGTATCAGGCCCTTGCTCTATGCCCAAATGTCCATTTTTCCTCCCTGTGTGACCAGAACTGGTGTTTAATTGTGTGGCGTGTGTCAGAATTGATCTGGTATCAGAGCCCATGGATAGGGTCCATCAGCTCTGGACTGGATGCCAAATGCCAACAGATCAAGGCATCACACAGGTATTTAGATGGTGGAAATGGAGCATAAAATGACAATTTGGATTGATCTTTGACAGGGTAGGGTTCTTTGAAATAAAAGTGATTTTTACAACAGACCATTAGCATCCAAAAGAAAGGAAGAGCTTCTCCCTAACCATGTTGCTGTGACTGGCATAGAGTCATGCTCTGAGCCCTCAACTTTCAGGAAGGAGGAAAACCATTTTTCCCACCCTACAGCAAAGACTGAGAAAGGGGACCTGAAAAGCTTTCAAATGCATAAAAATCCTGCAGCAAAGAAAAGGAAGCAATCTGTTTTTCACAGTTACAATGGGCAGGACAAGACGACACGGGCTTAAATTGCCGTAAGAAAAACTTGTGTTAGACTCTGAGAGCTTTTCTAATGTCTAAGGATAATGTTATAAAATATACCTGCTATGGAGGTTATGGGCTTTTACCATAGGAGGTCTTTAAGAAGAGGTTAGAAAAACATCTTTCTTTGGTAGAAGAGTTTAGATATAGCTGATGCTGCCCAAGGGGGGGAGCCCATAATAAGGTTTTTTTAGACACCTCCCAGACCTATTTTTCTATGATTTTTCTGTGGATAAGTTATCCCTACACCTACCTGCTTAATTTTCCTTTTCTGTAGCTTAGCAGTTAATTTGAGGCTTGTGGGAAAGAGCACATAGCAGGCCTGAGGCGCAAGAGACTCCTTATAAAGTGAGAAGTATTTGGGGAGCTGGGGAGCAATTTCTTTATTATGAATGTGTACACATGCAAGTAAGCTCTCTTACCACCAAACCCAATGTAAATAGGTAGAACTGTATCAAAGGACTTGAAAATCATCATAATCTTAATTTTACAAATGGGGAATGCAGGGCACGGAGGTCTGAACCATCTGTAATGACACAGCAAGTTACAAAAATGAGCCTGAAAATTAGATTTCCTGGCTCCCCAAGTGACCTATCTGATGGAGTACATGCTCCTCCTGCGCTCCCTCCCCTGCCCTGCCTCCCTTCCCCCAGCAAGCCACGCAAGACTACAAGGATTGCAGTGTTTCCTCACAAAAGTCTTGTCTGCAGCTGGGGGAAGTCAGACTACAATAGCGTTGGTAACTTCTGCCGTAACAAGAACACACTTCACAAAGGTGTTCATTACCAAGGAAAGAAAAAAAACCCCACAAAACTAAAATCTAAAGCTGCCTCAGGACCTGCACCGTGAAGAGCTGATCTTCCCCATCTTCATTCTTTAACTTGCCTCTTTCTGTCTAACCTTTGATAGAAAGAATTTATTTTTCTAGAAAACAACTGTCTATAAATACAAAAAAAGAGAAGACAGAATAAAGGACACACTACTGATAAAGAACAGAATCGTTCTTTATACAAGCACAGAAGAGTTCACAAGCATTTGCAAGGGAAGCACTGCCCCAGCTCACTATGCAGAAGGAGCAGTCTAGCTCAGCATTTGCTGGCCACTTTTCTAAGCCTGCTGTAACTTAAGCCTGTAGGAAATCAGAGCCAAAGATTAGAACTGAAAATCTCTCATAACAAAGCATTATAAAGCCAGTGCCAGTCCTTCTGCACTATTCCTTACCAGACTGCCTAGGCTTGCTTCCATTTCCTACCTGCCAATGCTGGAACCCAAGGAGGACCCACACTTTAATCACCCACAGGAGGTCCTGCCTCTCACAACTGACTATGCCAAGACACACCGGGCTCCAAAGTAATTTTGAATTAATTTGCAAGAACTCTGGTAGGTTCTAAGCCCCATACATAGAACAAACAGAATTTGGATTCACCACTACAGGTAAGACAAAACAAGAATTGAAGAATAACAAATTAAAAATACATCAGGAATGCAAAAGTCAAAAACATCTTCCAAAAGAATCAATGGCAATGTTTTAATTGGTCATTTTCTCCAAAAAACGAAGAAAGGCTTCTGCGTCACTGGAATAAATATAATCAAATTCTTTGCATGCTTAGGTCTTTCCTAGCTTATTCGAATGGCATACTTAACTTTTGATTTATAAATCAAGGGATATTGCTCGCTCCCATAAGATGCATTCCACTGGGGCTCAAAGTCTTTAGCAGATCCACACTGTGCGTACTTTCTCCTGATGGTTTCACATTCATGTTCATCAACACTCAGCAAGAACCATAAACAAAGCCCTTCTCTCGGATGCACACATGCAGTTCCCATTGACTCCGCTGGATTTTCAGCTGACTTCAATAAGAACTCCATGTGCATGCAGAAGGGCAAAACTTGGCTCTGCACATTTAATAAAATTGTATCACTAGATACCTTGTAAATGAAGGGCAATGCAGGCCATACTGAAAAATAATATAAATTGAAAACCCAAAACTTCACATTTCAGCCAAGTCTTCCCAGAATAATAAAAAGGGCACACATTTTAGGCAACTTGAAATAAACCCCCCTGTAATATCTCATTTTGAAAGTGTGCTCTGGCTCCTTTAGCAGGACAAAGCGTGAAACCTAGCTACCTACATAAGGCAATGATCTTCTTGTCTCAGATATAGCAATGATACTGGCATATGAAATGATTAAGCAAAGGTGGTCAAGTTGCAATCTGTGATTTGCCAAGTCATTTTCTGCATCTATATCCCTGCTCTGTAAGTTATGAGGCTCATTGCAAATGAACTTAAAGCGTAGCAGAATACCACAGTAGAAAAAGTAATTATGTGATATTAATTACTAATTTTATATTATTTTGAATCTATTCTAATACTGGTATTTTAAAGATATCAAAGGCTTGAATCCAGGAGTATCTGTCTAAAACCCTTCAACCCTCTTTCCCACCTGGCCAAAAGAACAGCACAACAAAAATCCCACGTAACCTAGGAACAATCCCCTTCCAAATTTCAGATGATATCTAGCAACACAACTTCTGCCAGGTACATTAGCTAACGCACACTAAGCAAAGCAATGCCACATGTGTTTTCTCCAAATTTCTTCCCTTTATTTTACTTTTACTCATTCCATGATGTAATAACCTGTGCTTTTTTACTACCCCTTTAAAAATATCTACCTATTAGGATGAAGAATATTCTGACTTCTAAAAATCCAACTACTAATAGGCTTCCTTGAACTCTCTGTTTGGCTGACAAGCGCTCATTAGCCTGCAATTAAAAATGTATACACAGAAGTACTCGGAGATGGAAATCAAAGAGGGGGCTTGATGTTCATATGTTTGGTTTTTCCCCCTCTAAGTAGGAACATCTCTGATGATTTTCACACTTAAATAGCAGAACAGATTTTATGAATCATTTTTTCTTCCTGGTTGGAACAACCCCTATTCCCTGTTGCATTGTAATACTGAGTCACTTTACATAAAGTTGGTCATTACTGCCAAGTCAAGGGAGAGAGGAGAGAAGTGGACAAAATGCTCTGAACATACACGTGCGATAGGATATGTATCAGACTGCTTCTTGAAGCAAACTATTTTAAATGGGAAAGAAAAAAATCATTACAAGACAACACACGTAAGGGAAAACTATTTCACAGATATTGAAAAAGTCCAGTAAATATAATGTAATATTGACAATCAAAGGGATTATAAAGACTTTTTTTTTTTTTTTTTTTTTTTTTAAATGAAGCGAGGGTCTGGTCTGTTAGAAATGCCAAGTCGTACTGGTCATTCACACTAGATTACCCAGTAAGTTAAAAACCGGGGTGGAATCTGTTTCTCCCAAACAATGGCACTGTCAAACAAATACTTACAAGGTCTGGTGGAGCCCTGCTGCCTCAACATCACCTCCCCTCCCAGCATCATGCCCTGATGCTGGCAGCCCACGAAGACACTCATCTGTCTCGGAACTCCTTCATGTAACTCAGTGACTCCAGGTCTACTTTCTGTTGGCTCTGGCGAAACACGAGCTTAGCGAATTTGCAGCATGTTAGAACGAACATCTATTTCAGATTAGCCTTTGCAATTCTGGGTTTGCAGTGGGGAAAGGAAGGGTTTCCCCACTCTCCCCTTGGTCCTAAAGGGACAGGGCTGGTGCAAGGAGGGAGCTTTGACAACTTTCATTTGTTTTAAATGCATAGCATGGCTATTCGGTGATTGAAATAGAACTAGGTACCTTTAACAATCGTTTTTCAAGAAAGCTGATTTAAAGAGTTAAGAAAGAAAAAACCCACCAAAAAAACCACCGGCCAAAACCTCTGCCTTTCTGCATGTCCTGTTTAAGCAATGACACATGAAGAACTTTATGTTCGAACAATTACCTGGTACTTTAAATAGGACAGTGAGGGAATAACATATTAAAATGTATTCACACAGCATGAGACTAATCCTCCTCCTGGGAATACCGGTGCAAATCAGAGTAACTCCTCAGAGGTCAATTGAAGTACACCATCATAAAAGAAATGAGAGGCAGAGGGGAATCAGGCCCCATCTACCTCGAATTTAATGCAGAGGTTGCAGATCATCTGCAATGATAAAGTGAACAACATAAATATAACTGACATCTATTCAATTGATCTCACATCCTGCCAACTATTCACAGCTCCAAATATAGGGCTGAAGAACAATGGTTTGAGGAAGGGAGGCAGAAATCCTGCTTCTACCCCATTCATACATTCCTATCTGCTAATACCTCTGACTTGAACTGCCTTCATCTCCCCACGCTGCTAAATCATTGTAGGTTTAATTTGACATTGTCTTCCCGCTCCTGAAGAACAACTTCTCCTTACAACAAAATAAAAAAAAAAATAAAATACCAGGATGCATAAGATAAATGCAAAAATCTGTGCAAGCATGAGAACCTACAGACAAACAAGCAAGAAAATCCCTATCTAACATACCATATATATAAAAGGCACTAGCAAATTGATTAATTATTTGGAAATCTGGCACTGAGAAAGAACGGTATGTATGCAGGGGAGGAAGACTAAAATATGAGGCTATTGCAAAGTATGGTGCCATTTGTGCTAATTTAAGTGGATCTGTAATTATTTCCTACAACTTCATGATGTCCTGAACCAGCTTCCTCCTCCCCTGCCAGGCTGATAAAAGGATCCTTAGCAACACACTAAATATATTATGCAATGTATTGAATACTACCGAGAAAAAGCACTGAATTACACTGAAACAAAGAACATCAGGTGCAAACACCACCACCGCCAGGGAAAGATCACCTTTAACTATTTATCACATCAGTAAACGCAGGCATTCTCTTATGTCTCTGTTACCAGCACCTAACGGTATTTGCTACATTTAACAAAGTTAAGGTAAATTTTACCTCAAATCTACTTAGGCTCGAGCTCTTTGACCGGGATTTCTTGCGGAGGTAGACCGAGAAGAACCGCCGCACTGTGAACTTCTTCATGTTCATGTCCATTGCCCCGTCCCAGCTGCGGCGCGGAGCACGAAGGAGCTGCGGCGCCGGTGGAGAAAGCTAGCGCATCCCGATTGCTCCCTATTTATATCCACAGGCAGGAGATCCTCCGAAGCCTCTGTTTCTGTTCATCAAGCCGGGCAGCACAGCTAGACCTGCAAGAGGTGGGTCACGGGAGCCGCAGGAGCCTGCTGCTTGCAGTTCGGAGCATAAAGGCGTTATGCTCCCTCTCGCTTCCCAGTGTTTACATTTCGGTGCGGGGAGCCGAACTCTCTCTCCGCTCCCTCTCCCCCTCGCCTTAGGTCCTACTACGCCCAATCAGGCTCTGCTTTGGCTGCATGCATAATCAGCTCCGGCAGATGACAGCTCCTGCGTCCCAGGCGTAGCAGGTTTGAGATAAATACGAGATGTGCCTATTGCTTTGCACTCCCTTCTCCTCTCTCAGTCAGGCTCTTTCAATTTCCTGGTTGCCGAATCACATGGGGAATAGGCACATGCTGCACTTCTGTTTTTAGCTCGGAATTTCAACACTGCTATAATTACTGAGGGCTATAGTGGTCAGACCCGAGAAGAAATCGGCTCCCGCGTGAGAGTCTCTTGCGGGAGAAGGCTGAAAGACGCCATGACCCCACTGCCAGAGCAGAAGGGTCTGAACCTCCTTTTATTCTGGGGAGTATGCAAAA
>NW_009260059.1:639778-662105 GCF_000687185.1 Egretta garzetta
AAAAGCTTAAAATCCTGTTCTACAGATTACCCGCCCGCTTTACATTAAAATACCTAACGCTGGCATAGCTCTGAAAATAGAAAGCACAGCCTAAATGGTAAGTATTACTATTCTTATTGTACTACAGCAGGGAGCTACATCCCTTCTAAGAGGTTAAATACGTACATCTATTTACAGGCTGTAATTTTGAGCTGCTCGCTATACTGTAAGCATGTGGACTTACAGCTGCACCCCCACCTCCCCAACATAATCACATTTCTCAGCTTTTCTTCAAAAACTAATGAATCTCGGTGTGATCCAGAGACCAAGGAGCTTTCCCTGCCTGCCACACACAGCTTGGGCTCCTTGTCCTTGGCAGCCTTTCCTTTCTGACTACACCAAGGAGCACCCAGACATGCCTTTCTCCCATAACCTCATATGGAAAGTGTGTGACTCTGATGACTTATTAATGACTCAGATAAATAAGCTCAGAGAGAGCTGACACCACTACAGCCTGAGAAGACTCTCGGAGGCTAAATGACAATACCACTCCAGTCAATTTGCTCTAAGAGAGAGAGATGTGTTTTGCTTTAATTGCATGTCTGGACTCTGCCATGGACTACGTTGGCTGGTCACGCCTGCCACGACCTGCTTTGTTTGCAAGTTCTCTGTCCCTCTTTTCTGTCTAAAGCTCACCACAGTCTATGTGTACCTGGAAAAGAAAGACAGACAAAAAAAGAAAAAAAAAGAAAAAAGAAAAAAGAGTATTTTTTGCATTTATAGTTTCATTAAGGAGGAGGTCAGATTGGAGTGGCTACCTTCAGTGCTGGGCTCTGTAATCTACAGCCTCTGACTCTTCTGTGCCTGGACTACCCCTGTCTCTCCCAGCCTAAGATAGCTGTAGCACAGCAGCAATCTGCTTTATTCCTTTCTGTTCTCAGTGCCTCCTTCTGATTGCTTCCTTAATTCTCTTGGTTTACAACAGAAGCGTATCTCCTGGGGTTGCTTTCAAGGTGCTGCCCCAGTGTAAGCTATGGCAAGCCTAGGAGCCCTTTGCCACTACAGTTGTGATGGTTCCTGGCAAAAGATCCTGGAGCAGAGGCAACCGTCCCAGCAAAAACTGAGCTACCTAGAGGTACACCAACCCCCTTTTCACAAGTAAAACAACAAACAGGTAAAAAAGTGATTTGGTTGGTATAACTGTCAAACTGCTCCTTCCTGTTCCCTGCCCTCAGTCTGGCAAAGAGGTGTCCTGACATGAGTTAGGCTAGGCTAAGGCTTTTGGCAGCTACACACATTTTTACCTTTGTAAGCCACTTGAGCTTTAAATAGCAATTGGACAAGACGAGGGTAACTCCCTGAATCCTTCCCATCACAGATTCAACAGTGTCCCACCTGCACATGGACTTCTTTATTTATACAGAGGAGCCACTTACACCAGTAGATTTATCACAGCCTTCCCACCCCATTTTGCACGTAGTACTTTAACACACAAGGACATGCAGTCAACATTAAACGTACCTCCTCTGTAATAAACTCCCAAGAAGATCACACTATTATGACTTAATACCTAACTATCAGGTACCCTTACTACGGTTAGAATTTTGTTCTTTATGACAAACTAAAAAATAAAAAAAATCAGTTAATATGTACTGGCAATTTACTGTGAACAGCAGAGCAAAAGCCAGCCTTTGATGATAAGGTTGAACTGTAACACAAACAGCATGCCTAGGCTAGGAGGTAAGACTCTTACATCCCTGCCAAGACACAGGCACGGAACTAGGCATGATCTCCTTGCTTTCTTACTCCCCTTTCAGCCAGGTGGATTAAACACAGAAGGACAACCAACCACCAGCACCAGGACATTGCTCTTCAACTACTGGGCAGCAGAGCCATAGAGCTGTTGCAGAGTGTACCTCCCACTTGTAAAAAGCAAAAGCAACAGAGTTGCAAAAATGTACATAAAAGAGTACAGATACAAAAATAACACAAAATACATAAGCACCCAAAACTAAAGCATAGGGATAGATGCCTGAAGAGCAAATTCTACTACAGTTGCACTCACTTGGTATGCTTCAAGACATAGAACTTTGCTTCAGAAAAAAAAAAGATGGCTTCAAAAACACTAACTCAAACTTTCAGCTAGTCAGACAACATTGTTTTCCCAATGACTAACAAAAAGGTGTAAGCAAAAAAATAAATTGGCACATTCATCATTAGATTTATAAATACACAACAGATCAACCTACAACACGAAAAATTCATTGCACTTAGAAATTCATGGCTGTAGATTATTTATTAGCTCCCCTTTGAGCAATTTTAACTGCTGAGGAACTTGATGAAAAAAAGAAGTCCACGAAATGTCTCTGTTTAAGACAAGACTAAACAATAAAACTGGTGGAGGGGGCATATGACACGTTGGCATCAACTGGTAATACTGTGTATTCTGAATTACGCTTTTTGAACTAGAGTCATATTTGCTGTTACACAAAACAAATAAATACAAGACCATGGCTTGCTCTGGCTCCCAGTGAAGTTAATAGCAAAATAAAGTTTACTTCAACTGGAAAAGGGCTTAGAAAACCCAAGCAAACAGAATAAGCCCAAAAGCAGGATTCAAGACAAACTTCCCAACAGAAACCACTTGAAATTAGATATTACACAGCCCAGGTTCCAATTTTTAAAAGATAAATGAAAATTCCCAATTAATATTCAAAGAAAGCCAAGGGTCCTTTCCTCATGTGTACAGATGGACCATACCAAGAAGTAAGAACAGACTGAAGGACCCAGACTTAGGAAATTCACACGAGGCAGCGAAGCAGCCTGCATAGAATCCAAGCAAGAAGGATGCCAGTGGCCAATGCCAGATGAATTATCAATTTCTAAAGAAATAAAATAACTTGAGCTAATTGTTTGCATAAAAGAATACACAACTCCAAGACATCTACCAAAAACCTCAGGCTAGACGATAAAATTACTGAAAGAAATTTTGTGTTACTGTACTACACAGCACACCAGGCCCTGTTTCGAAAATGGACCTTCTAACTTTTATGTGCGTTATGAGCAAAACCAGGATGAGACTGCTACCTGAGCAAATTTAGAGATGAGTGTAAAAGTGGAAACATACAAGTTGATAGTGTCTTCCTTGCAAATGCAATCAGTATTACCAATCCTTCCTCAATAAGTTCATCAGAAAAACAGAAAAAAAATCCAGAGGAGTAAGAAAGCACCAGAGGCACAGACACCATGGACAGAACAATAAGAGTAGCAGAACAGGGCAAGCAGAGAAAGGGAAAATGAGACTGCCACAACAGAGGCCCAAGAGACAACGCTACAGAAAAGGTGAATTACACAGCACCATTTATGCTCTTATTAAAGAAAATCAGGAACAAGAGCAGACGTTTCCAATAGACACCGATGAGCAGCATAAGAAAGAACACTTCCCCCCAAGTGATTAGATGGTACATGACTCTTTCAGTGATTGCTGTTTCTTGATCTTGAATGCTGGACAAATTTCCATATGGCTTTTGTTTCCTCAGTGAAAAAGTAAAGTGGTTATTTTTCTCATTGATGTTTCTTTAAAAAAAACCATGATGGGCTTTGCTCAAAGAAGTGCCTGGGCTTTGATCTCACTAGATCAGCATGCCAGTGTGGGTCACAGCCTTTCCACCTGTTGTACCTAGTTAAATACCTCGTCCAGTTTAGCATGCCACTTACTTGACTGGAGTGTTCTCTCTCTCAAAAAAAGGATACGCTATGCTGCCCTGCCAGCACCGTGGAATACACGCAGCAGTTTGCCATCTCAAATGTGCTTCTAACCAGCAGTGATAAGTGATCAGCAACGTTGGCTGGATGGGGAAGTAAGGGAATAGGCAGGAAAGGAAGTCCTTATTGTCCCTTCTCTCACTTCCTTCTGCTCCTATTGGTGTATCGTGAACTTCAGGAATTTTCAACCTTTTCCATATACAAACCATGAGAAGATCCCAGGGGAGGTGCAGGCCCCTTCAGCCATTTCGCAAATTAAAATCACTGCTCAAAAGTAAGAAGAAAGCAAAATAATACAACTTATCAAACTCCGTCCAATGAACTGGCAAGATGCAGACCCCTCAGCCACAGTCTTCTCTGCTCCAAGGAGCAACGTTAACAGACCCACAGTACCCATTTGGTCTTGTAGTCTCAAGGCCTTGGGGTTCTGGGCAAAGACAGAGGATCTCATATACCCATATATCTTTAATTCCATAACTGCTAAAAGCATTGTCCAACAAATTGGCAATTACACAAAACGTGACAAGTATGTGTATGCAAGTGCAGCAATCACAGGAGAGAATGACTTGCTTTGAAAAGAGCAGTTTTGCTCAAGACAGTGATACTCTGATTAATGGATTCCATTCAACAGCTTAAAATGTTCTTAAAACCAGGCATCAAAATAAGTCCATGGTAGATTTGAAACCAATATTTTGCATCTAAGCAATTTAGCTTATAGCTGGAAAGTCTTCTGTATTTTTCTCTCTCATAGACTACTTCAGCGGATAAGACTAAAAAAAATTACTTCGTGGCATTGAGAGGGCGAACCATCTCTGTATGTGCCATGCTGATGCAGAAGAGGTCTCCTTCCTGCAGTTGCCTAAAAAAAAAAAAAAAAAAAATCTACTTCCTCAATCCCTCCTAAACACCCAGTAGTCACATGATGATAGAGTAGTGTTACTTCCAAAGATATCAAATAGGGAGCACTATTAGGACATATGGCTTGTTCCTATTTGTGCAGGGAGAACTGGGACTGCTGCAGAAATAACAAGATCTGAGTTTTCAGCAGATGACAGACGTTTCAACTCTCACAAAAGCATCTTGTGTTAGTGCTTGAGCATCAGACTGGCAAGTATCACAACTGCTGTATTGACTGCTCTCATATGAGCTTTGCTACTTGTAGACTCGCATGAACATGCAACAGCATCACTGGGCACATACATGTCAGTTGGCTGTGGACTACTTCTAGGATGAAGATCAGGTCATCTAGCAATCGGCATTGAAAACAGGCCAGGAAGCATCTGCTTCAATGTTCTGTTTTTCTTTTTATTGGTGTCACTAAGTTTTACTTTCTTGGCTGATACTGTATATTGGTCTTGCTGGATTTTGGTGGTTTAGACAGAAGTATAAGGCAAAGAACCCAAAACCCCAATCTCCTTTATATTAAACTTCTGCTCCAACACAGTTGAAGGAGTTTCCTGAAGATACAATTCTGCCTTCCTGCCTTTGGATAATAAGCAGAAAATGATACTGTTCTCTTATAATGGACTAGAAGTTTTCTAGGAAGAAGGATGCTACTTGGTAACTGAAGTATGAACAGTGTTATCACATGAATATTTATGAATATCCACATCGAGTGAATATTATACAGTACAAAATTGGATGGAAGAATTTCATTATGCACAGCATATGTTTACTGTTTATTCAGACTAGCCATGAACAATACTAAAAAGAAATGCATTCATTAGAAATCTGCTAATAGACAAATTTACCGTGCTAGACTCTGAAAGAGATCATGCACCTAACAGGAGAAATAACGCATGGAACATTTACGGAAACCCTCGCTTTTACTTTTAATAATCATTGACAGACCAAACTGACACCACACTAAGCAGAAAAGCCAGAACACTGTTTGCCCTTGAAACCCCGAGAGAGACACAAGTGTAGAACAGGGCCTGCAAACCTTTATTCAGGAACATATCAATTTTAGGTAAAATTTTTTCCTTCTATTAGCTAACAAAACTACATGCCAAGGTACAAAAGCAAACTAGGCAGACAAAAAGCATCATATCTAGTTGAGCTGAGTGACCTGAATTAATATCCTTCTTCTATACCTGAGACTATTTTGTATAACCTTGAAGAACCTTAAGCTCTCTGGCTATATGTAGCTCCAGGGCACATACAAAACCCAGCCACATCCATGATCCTCTAACTAGAATGGGGGCACAGATTGCACTATTTTTCTCTTATTCTTTCCTACTGGCACCCCATGTCCCCACTGAAGAAAATCCAGGTATGTTTATAGTCAGAAAGGATCCAGAATGTACTCCAGTGAGGTTCTCAATTTTGACAAGTGGGCATGTAAACTCAGAACCCTAAAGGTTTGCACCTGCGTTGCAGTTTGTCATATCTGTTTCAAATCTCCTTTTACAAAATGGAGCTGGAGCAGTCCACCACTGCATGAGAGCTCTTTCAGAGTAAACAAAATGATCATTTTTATGCGCTTATAGCCAAAATTTCAGTTTAAGCCTGGCACATATTTGCTAGTTTTGTTTACAGAAACAGATTAACTGTGAGTAATGTCAAAAAAGAATCAACTGATGAGACATGCAAATTTGCCTCGGTAGGCACTCCATCTAGCAGGGCAGATGGCATATGGGATCGTTTCAAAATACATTACACACCTACTGCTCACTGAAAATCAGGCTTAAGGTTGTATGAACACCTACCCCATGTTAGACACCACAATTTGTAAATAAAAAAACAGTAGTCACTCTTGAAATCTTAACATTGGCTTCCTTCTTTGGTGGGCTTCTTTTATTTCTTTTTGGACAAATTTTGCAGGACTGCTTTAAATTACTGTAATAACAATACTAAACTCCAGATTACAGGCAGAATTCTCTTATGGTTTTTGAAATAGAAGCTGAAGAAACAAGCAGAGGGGAAAAAAAAGGTCTGAAGTGGTGTGCTACACTCCCTCTTTCTCTATTACAGCTACATTTTAAGTGGGAAACTGAAGAGAGTAATGCAACATTCTTAAATGTTCAGAAAAGTTAGTTGGGTTCCATCTGATATTTATAAAACCACATAATGATTTCTTAATTCACCTAGAACAATATAGGCCAATGTCCCATTTTACTGCTAACAAACTGAAACCAGTATTAAACTCTGCTTCCATATGCTTTATAGAGTAAAGCTAAAGACATTTGCATCAGGATTTCATAACACCAGAAACTGAGGATGTGGGAATACTATGAGCAAAGTTACTATGCTAGCATCTCCTCTAAGATTTGATGACATCATGAAGCAATAAAACCT
This sequence comes from Egretta garzetta, assembly GCF_000687185.1. Taxonomy (NCBI): domain Eukaryota; kingdom Metazoa; phylum Chordata; class Aves; order Pelecaniformes; family Ardeidae; genus Egretta; species Egretta garzetta. The sequence continues at coordinate 646,820 of NW_009260059.1, forward strand.
GAGTTTTCAGAGCTACTTTGAAAAGATCTACATGCCCTGGGCTCCACGTGTGTAACCTCACAGCAGCGCTCAACTGCAGAAGCGTGTGCATTGGCAGCTCACTTGGAATCAAAGCAAAGTGGCCTCCATCTGAGAGCTGTCCAAAGGCATAGGGATGAACAGGGCTCCACGTTCCTCAAGGACTATATGGGTCCAGAGACAGGCACTGAAGTTCAGTGAAAGCATCTTAGGTAAAGGCAAGACAGACAAGCCATACGAAACGTCTCCTCCACTGATTTAGGACTGATTGCTGTTAAAAGGCTGGAGCCCACTATAATTTGGGCATTTTCAATATGTTAGATGATGTGTTCCTTATTTGAATTCAGCTACATAAAGCGTCACCTTCTCCTAACTATAGTGCTGCTTCTCTCCCCTAAACCAGCAGGGCAGCAGGAGTAAACGATGCTCTTTCTGCGTAACTGTTCCTGCCCACACTGGAAACGAGTTGTCTTGACTGATGCTTCAGCAAATATCTGGAAGAAATGTCCGCATCTTGTTTATGTCTTCCTACTCATCCAACAAGCGTGTGAAATTAGTTATAAGAAGCACACGCAGAATATGCAACATCCAAATGTTCGATTAACCTACTGACAACCTAGCAAGCAAAGAAATACCAACTCATCATATTAAGTCAATTAAAACCTTTGACATCTTTCAGTAATTTAGTATATCCTGAAATAACTTTTCAATATAACATGAGGTATAGACAGAAATATGCAACACTGACTACATGTAACACAAACACACATGAAAACAAGAGTCTACTTCCCACTTGTGCAATGCCAAATTGGCAGTTTGTTTTATCTGTTTTTCATCAACTAGAGATAAAAATGTAAAATTAATTCTACCATAATCTATACCATTTCATAGAAGTTCAAATGCTTATTCATACCATTAGATATATTGATTAAAATCCTACAGAACTTCTGCTGTCCTCCTTAGTATGCTATGTGGCACAATGCGCACTTGTGGCCAAGAGGTTGTAAAACTCTAAGGGAAACCATCTACCTAAATACGGTGACTGGTATTCAAACAAAATGAAACACAGTACACAAATCTTACATTTTTTTACTTCACCAGCAACCTGATATTTAATGTTATTTTAACCAATGAAAACTCCTATAGGAACCACCTATCTCCGAACAGTAAAATTATGTTAACATCACAAACCAGCCATCTCAAATTCATAAAGCACGCTGTGTATGGTGTGTGATTCACACTTTATACATTCACTGAAATGCAGCACCTTTGTCCCAATACGCTACTGGGATCTGGTTTTGTATTCAGATATCTTCTTTGATGTCTGATATGCAATCTCATCAGGCAAAGTGATGTGGGACAGAACATCTTAAAGGTCTTTTCTAACCTAAACAATTCTGTGATTCTATCTACCTATTAGGAGACTGGCAAAGACTGAGATTGGTCTTTTGCTTCAACTCCCAAAGGAGAAAACAGACGTATACCTCAGATATGAGGAACAAATAATGTAATTACTACACAAACTTGTAACAAGGTTCCCTCTCCTTCCATTACAGACAATGGAGACTTTTTAGACCTTCCAAGGAGCTTTTCAAGGGAAGCTTGATCTGACTGGGGTGCCTAGAAAAAGGACACAAGCAAGGCAAGGAGCACCTCAAAAGGCACAGTAGAGCCTTGCAGCTGTACAACTCAGGGACTCAAAACTGCTTCATCAATCACTGTGATTTTACTATCTTCTTAACAACTCCAGTATCTTTTCTCTCTTCCTTCACTTCTTAGTTCTCTTCCGCATCTCCTCTCTCACTTCCTATTCCTCAGATCTTCTCTTTAACTATGACTCGCTTCTTACCTTCATCCCTCGTCTTAAATCAAGAAAGCTGAAATAATAAAAAAACCCCCACCCAAACAAACAAAAAACCTTTAGCTTGAAGGAAGGAAGATAGCTTTATGATACTTAACATTTAGGTAGTATTTTTAAGGCACATCTCTGGAATTTAGAAAGTCCAAAACCACGCAAGATATATGAGGGAGAAGGAGTCAGAAAAGGACATTCTGGGGGCTATACCTGTCATGTAGCAACACTTGGGCTGGTAACAGAAAGATGGAGGGAAATCCTTTTAGCAGCACAACCAATTTGTTGCACTATTATTGGGCATCTCCTAGCACACCTGACTTCAAAATCTCTTGGCTTCTGGAGTCACAGCAATACAGGAGAAATGCCAGACTTCACTGAAGAAGAAAATACAGCTGCTTGCCCTGGCCCAGTTAACCTGCTGCAAGATGGGTGAGGCTGAGAGAGATGCTGGAAAACAGGAACTGAAACAAGTTCTTCAAGGGAAGGAGGAGTGGAGCTAACACCACCTGCTTCTCACAGCGCTAGTGGTGGGCTTGGAGGCTGTGTGGAGGTTTGCCGTGGTTTAGACAAAAAGATCTTGTTTCGTAAGTGGGATATCATTAGTCCTGGCATAAGCCATCACTTGTGGCCTCGCTGCCATCTCCAAGCCACCGTTTCCTTCTTCCTCTCTGCTGGCACAAGTATTCACATAGCCACAGGATGAACCAAACTGGAAAACTGGTCCAAGTTAAAATTGGGTCAAAAACCACCCTGGAATGTTAACTTTAAACCAGTCCAATCTGATTCACTACACGAATATCTGTGCCTACTCAGTATTTTTTTCTTATGGTGGGGGCAGGAACGTGTGCTTGCACAGTGGCTCTGTCTCCTCCACTGGCAGGGATGGGTTATGCCAACATAAACTGCCTGCTTCCCAGATATGAAAGTGGCACACTGCTGCTGCTGCCTGGCCCAGCAGAACTGGAATCACTCAGTAGGCCATGTCAAACTACCCTTTAGATCATATGAAGGTTAAGATAATAGCTCTGGTATAAAAAGAGTGTTTTAAAATATCCTAAAGTATTTTTCTCTATTATAAAACTAGCAGAAGTGAATTGGCTAAAGACATACAAAAATTGGAATCGTGCATTGCCATTATATGCTTTCCCAAGAGTTCAATCTTATAAAAGGTTCTCAGCTTGTTTAAAAGGACAGGGCTGTCTACTGGGACACAAGCATGGATGAACGTTGCATGCCATATACAATAAAGGCTGAAAAGTATTTAAACTCACCCAAAATGTAACTTTTTTAATAGTATCATTTTAAAAGACAGTCTTAAGATTTTTGAATTTTGACAAAATCTTTAACACATTTGGACCTAGAAATACCACTATAACCAAAGGGTTGTTAATTATTTGCTATGTTAATGGCATACATCTAGCTTATAACTGGACCTAAGGGTCCTTTCCTTTGCTTCATGCAGTCTGGGAGGTGTTCTGCTGAACTTACAAAGACTTTTTACAGCTCTAAAGCAACATTTCTTGCTATGAATTACTTCATACACTGACGTGACTTGGGACCAAGGATGTTTATTTCTCAGGCTACTTTAAGTATACAGCGTGAACATGCATCTGCTTTTTTAATGAACATTCAACAGACAAAAAAAGTCAATCTGTAGTTAGAAAATAAGAGGTCAGAGGACAACACCAACTTTTGGAACAAGGATTGGCAGAATAAAAGCAAATCAGGCACCCCCTCAACCTTTTTGTCTATAGACCTTTCACAAGCTTCTCAATTCCCTTTATCAAAGAGTTCCAAATAATAACCTACATTCTCAGACATATGGGAGATAAGAAGTAGGGGAGGACAATGAAAAGTTTGTTATGCTGCCAGTTTGGAAGGTGCATTAAGAAAAATGAGATTGCTTGATAATGCTAGTTCTTGTTCTGTGGAGCTGCAGAGTCACTCTCCCTAACCATACCACATTAAACCAATTTTATCTAGCTGTGGATCCTCCAGAGAGCGGGTTAGAAGGGGAAGGATTTCAAGGGACAGGGAGGAGACAGACAGACACAAATGGGGGACTCCAATAATTTCAGTGAGCAAGCATTGCAGCAGGTAAGCAACCTCCCTTTTCTTCCTTCATGGCTCCTTCAGGACAGGAACCCACTTTATAATCCTGCACTGAAGTCATTAGTTGTATTACCAGAGGAGCATTTTGACCTTTTCTGTACAACTGAATTTTTTATCAGGTCTTTAATTCTATGGAGCATTGACAAAGTGGTTTGGTTTTGGGTGGTTTTTTTTTTTTGTTTGTTTTGTTTTGTTTTTTTGTTTCCAAAATGGGCTTTTTCATATTTTTCTTCCTCTTGGAATCATCAGTGGCCAAAGTTCACCTTGGCCATATGCCCTAACAGTGCATTACTTCCCTTGATAAATAAGCATTTATTTTAAGCATACCATTAACTTGGAATGCATTAATGCTTGTTTTGGTGACAACTTCAACATCCCTGCGAGAAATTTCCCCCTCTGAACCACTAATGCATAATCTGAATTTTACCCTAACCTTGATTTGAGTTTTGTTTGGATACTACTTGAGGATTTTTATTTGAAAAAAGAACAAAGCTAAGCAATCATGGGATAAATACTACCATCTAATATTCTTAGATAAATGTACAGTTCTTAAATCACTTTTAAAACTTTGGAATTTTAAAGAGCTTGTGGCTCAGTAGAGCACTCTGATTTAGAGATGGTTAAAACTCAGTATTTCCAGAAAATATGCACAACTTGGCAGACAAAAAAAGACATTCTGAAACCTTCCTGTGAAGTTTCAGAAAAACTCTTGAGAACATTTTTTAAATGGCTTGCACATTCTTTCCTACCATGCAATATTTTGAATTATTTCATCATAGCAGAATACAATATAAAGCACATAAATGTGAGTGGAAAGGGACCTCTGCAGGTCCCTAGCCCTGTCTCTTGCTCAAAGCTGGGCCATCGTCAGCAATAGATCAGGTCAGCTATGACTGTTTCTAGCTAAGTCTTGAACATCCTCAGATGAAGACTCCGCAGGCTTGCTAATAGACCTACTCCAGTGCTACTCTACCTTCTCGGTGAAGTTTTTCTGATCTCCAACCTGAGCTTCCCTTGCTGGCACTTGTAGGCACTGACCACAACCATTTTGCCTGGTGTTATCAAGAAGTTTGACACCTTCATCTTCTAACCGTCCTTCCCATAGATGCAGATTGCTCTTACATCACCCTTTAGCATCACCTTTACTAAAGTAAGCAAACCTATCTCCCTCAACTTCTCCTTGTAAATAATGTGCTCTAGGACCTGGCTATCTCAGTAGCCCTTTCCAGTTTTTCAACAACCCTCTTAAGTCTCCCGAAAATGGATAGTATAAGGTAAGATACATTTATTCGTAAGAAGCAACCATGACCCACAGTTACTCTTAAATTTAAAATATTTGTATTTTCACACTTGTCAAAAGCCGGGATGCATCTGTTGTGACTAGTATCGTGAAATAACAAAATGTCACTATTTACACTTTAATAAGAATTGCTTTAGTATATGCAAACCTCAAAAGTTTAGATCATATTTAAATGCAAAGTTTCAAAGTGAAGATATTGCACTCTTTTCTCTGCAAGGACTGTCATCAAAATCAAAAAGTTCTGATTTAAATTATTTCATTTCTCATTTGAAAGTATATAAGTCCATTTATTTTACAAAGGCATTTAGTTAGTTGTATCTATTACTTTAATTTTAATGTGTTTTTCACCAAATTGCTTGAGTCTTGTAGAATTGGAGCAGCCCAAATCTTTCTTATCTCCAAGTGCCTCAGCATCAGAACCGAAACATATGCTACTGCAATGACTAGCGATAGCAGCATTGATTTCTCCATGCAACTTTGCTGTATCAAAACAGGAGGGGAAAAAAATAAGGCAATTGCCCCTGAATCAGAAATTTATGTTGCTAACCTTTATGCATTCATGATAATAAATTGTGGAAACACTACCTGCATTATTTAAAGTAGTCTTCAAGGATACATGGGATTTCTTGTACTGATCAGATTAAAGTTCCTTACAACTCAGTAAGAAATACCTTTCATTGACCAATAATTAGATGTTTAAAAATAAAAAAGACAAGACAATTCACCTAGCTGCTTACCATTTAATAGCCACTGGACATGATGGCATGTATTCTTGAAACCTGTGTGCATTCATGTATATCCTAAGGGATAATATGGAATTACCTTTGTTTCGGTTGTACAACTTTCATAGTTTTGAAATAAATTGCCCTTCGCCTCAGTAATTTCTCAACAAAATAGGCACTTGCTGTTAGCCTCTTCTGACAGCAAGCACACGGTTTCCTTGGATTAAATCTGAATTAGTCTCCTTTAATGAGAATTTTCCTACAGTTATGCAGCTGTACCAACGATATGGTAAGATAGTTGTTTTCTGTGTTGTGATTTTGAGGACTCTGTTGTTCAAGTTGGATAACACCAATTTCTTAACTAAATCCTGGCATGTCTCTAGACATTCACATTACTTTTTTCTAGACTTTTCTTATTTCCTCTGTGATCATATTTTCAGATCCCGTAGATGGGATAATAGGCAGTTCTCATACTACAGAGGCATTACTATGCGATTTCTTCATCCTTCTGCAACCCCTTCCCAAACACCCTACCTTTACAACTGTTGCTGTGCACAGAGCAGATACAGCCACCGTGCCACCATAGTTTCTGTTTCTAGTCTTAAGCATGTACCAGGTCCCCCATCAGCAAAATGACATTTATCAAACTGGTTAACAGGAGAACATAAAATTTATGGAACGCTCATATTTCAGTTTTCCTCTTCATAAACATCCCTTTTGTTTTTAAATTACAGTACCACATTAGCATTGCTCTAATTACCTTCATCACCCAAAATACATTTTCTAAACTACTGGCACTTAGTCTCTCATATCTCAGTGAAGTAACACTAATAACTTCTGTGAATCATACCCCCCACCACCACCACCTTTCCAGTGAAAACAAGATACCAGCAAACAATAACCCCTTTGAAGACACAAGGAGGGAAGGAAGAAACAGTATCTGAAAAATTCACATGTCCCTGGAAAGAGGAAGAAACACTTGTGAACTAAAGCATAGAGATTTTGCAAATACAGGCTGGAAAATACAAGAGCAACATATCTGATGCTGGCACCTACCAAATGGGTCACACTGGGTATTGCAGCTGCCCTAAGCCTCCAATGACCAAAGTGTCATTGCCTAACCAGGTCAGACTCTTTATGCTTAGTGGCAAATGTATTCCTCACGAACACTTCCATACATATCCTTTCTGTATTACCTCTAAATCAGCAGGCACACAATACATTATTTTCATATACATTAAATGCTGACTGTTGAGTTCATATCCAGCTGGATTGGAATTCTTCAAATGCCCTGACAGAGTGGGCTGCTGAAGCCAATATGTACTAGCTATGTAGACAACTCACTATTAGCAGCTCAAATTTACTATTTAAAATTTCTAGGTGTGGAAAATACATATTTATTTTTCTTTTCTCTGTCACCTATTATCAGACTCAGTAGCCTGCCTTTTTAGGGAGATCATGAAGCCACACTGAATGCCTTCCAATCATTGGCATGTTGCAAATCTTTTTGCTCTCAACTTAAACATAGACGGTTTGGCCTTCTTCATTGCTTTTACCTGCCTCTCAAACCTACAACTTTTTCTGATGATATCTTGGCTGAAACTGAACAGTGGGTCTAAAGCTCATACAAGCAGATTGCACAGAAACTCCCAGTCAGCTCTGATTTCCAGATATTTCAGGGGATCTGCATATCCTTCTTGGGGACTTTGGGGGCAAACTCCACACCCTTATTTTCCAATGGCAACTTTGCTTTTTTGAGTTCTTTGGCAGCCAAAACCGGCAAACAGCTTTTCCAGAATATTAAAAATAATTGAGATAATGAAAAGCTAATAGACTTTAGCTTAGAGGGTTGCAGAGAATAGCCTGTCATTGTTCAGACAGCCCTGTAATAGAGCACCTTGTTAATTAGAGATGATTCACAGATGACTTGCAATAGATTCTGGTAGTTCTGAATAGCAATGATATTTTCGCATTGAGCTCTTATCTACTCAGGAGTAATGAAGCTTTAACTTTAATTAAAAGGAAGCTCCTTTTTTTAAGCCTGTAGGTCCAAGCAACACTGAAGTACAGAAAATTAGCATGTCTTTTACTAATTTTCCATATTTAGAGTTCTGCACTTTATGGCTTTGCTTTCATAACGTTCTCTACCAGAGGACATCTAAGAACATGAATAGCAACGGGTGATAAGGCAATATTATTGCCACTTTAAATGAAGAAACAGGCAACGAGGTGGGAAACTTTGCTCAAGCAAGTCTCTGGATAGAGTTAAGAACAGAACTGGGTCCATCTTAAATACAGGGTCATCCCCTTACAACTCCATGCCTCATCACATAACAACATCTGCTTCACTTGATAGGCATCCACTGCTTCAGTTCACGATCATTACAGTGGTACAGTTTGACATTACAACACCCCATTGCTACTGATAGAGGAGTTCCCATGTTCTGTCACCTTCCCACTTCCTTTCCCTTACTATTCTTCTTTTGCCTTTTGCTGCGGAGCCTCCAGTGGATTGATCCAGGAGCAAAGGAGGTACCTACACGTACAAATTTTCTGCCGGTTTAGCTCCTGAACTGTGGCCTGAGGGGTTGGACGAGCTTCAGTAGCTGTGCAAAGGGAGATGATGGGAGCATGCAGGAGCAGGAAGGCAGGTCTGCACCCTTCCAGGGTGGCTGGCTATGAGGTAGGCTTAGCTGCAATGCCAAACAGGACCTTACCTGGCACTGAGTCTCTACACCTTGAGCTGCCTTCAGCTTTATGTCTTTCATGCTATTTTTAGCATATATTTTACTTATAGCCAGGTCTCCCTCTTTAAACTGAATTGGGAATAATTGCTCTGATTACTGATGAGGACATAGTGCTCTGTTTTAGAGCTGTCAAAGGTCTATTCTGAGGTTTCCATGGGCAAGACAAGCCAGCTTGTGCAGCCAGCAGCACACACAGGAGCCACGTGGCTAACACCATTAGCCGCCGGTGGCACCATGGCCCTGATGATCCTCGTGAGAGCTTACAGCAAGAAGGCTGGGGCTCCCACACTTCTGTCTAGAATTCCCCATGGTAAATAGGTAAATGTGCCTGTGTACAACTTGTGCGCACCGGAGCTCAACTCACTTGCACATGTGTTCACTGCGGGTGCACTGTGCTTGGGCAGGATGGAGGTCCAGAGCATGGCCGGAGCACACACGTGCAGTCTAGGACCAGCAGCAAGCTCTCTTATCCATTCTGTCACCATGCCTCTTTACACGTGAGCCTGGGAAGCTTCAAAACGTTTCTGAACTCCAGGGTTACCAAGCCTTAAAACATGACATGAAGTGACATTAATTACTGCATTCAAAACACTTGATGAGAAGCTATTAATTTACTAATTGATACAGGCAATGACACAACGCCTCCTCCCCTCTTTTTGAAAAGAGGGAATGAAGAAAGACAACTTGCATCCAACAGTGGCATTAAACCTCCTAAAAGCTCACCATAAAATCCCCTAAATTTTCTTACCATTAACTAAATTTGCAGGATTCAATATTGTGAATTCTTAGGAAAACAGTAATACCGTAATTGATAAAAAACCCAAAGAAACCTCTAAACCAAAACCTTCTCAGTCTCCGCATCCAGTAAATGCCAAAACAAAACAAAGAAAAAAAAAAAAATCACTTGCAGATTTACATCCCCAATTAAATTCAGCAGAAAGAGAGTACATATAAAACAAATACAAATATTTAGCCTTTTTACTTCTCATCTAGGACCCATGGCAAGTATAGACAAGCATGTTTCTAACTAATTCAATAGAGGAAAACATATGCAAGCAGTATTTTGGTCAGGAAGAGATTACTCACTGCAAAAAGCTAGCTGCATCATTCAGCGTTCTCAGGATCAAGACTTTTTTTACAGTCAGCTCTTCAGAGAAGATGCATATTGGCTATATAAGCATTAAGCACATATTAGGTGCTCGACTAAAACCAAAATAACAGTGCAAAAATCAATAACTACCATGTCTTAATTTGAGGAACTAAAACATTTTGTAAAATATAGAAACAGCTAATCAAAGACAATGGGGAAAAGCACAGATAAAGAAATCTGAACCTTTAATTATTTCAAATACAGGAAAACAGTTGAAGATTATTTGATAACTACATGCTCCAGCAATCTGCATTTCACATAGCTGGCTTCATTGTATATCTAATAATATGATGTTAAATATAACAGCATGAACTTATCTTTTTTTTTCACTCACTAGAATAGCTGTTGATTATGCTTTCAAATGCTTTTTTGTCTTATTCATTGATCTGAGTTTTACCAGATCCCAAATCAAAGAAAATCTCTCTTTAACATAAGTTTACAGCTAACTGACTATAATTCAGGGTAGTCTAAGATAATGAAGGCAGGCTTGTTTGAATGTAAGCTGTATTCAGCTTTCAAGCACACCTAATGCTCAAAACCCAGCAAAATCAGAAAAATCATCACTGTATTTTTCTTTTAGCAAGGAAAGTTTTTGTTATACTTTCAACTGAAGACTTTCCTTTTTCAGGGAAAAGTTCTGCAAACCCCACAAATCGCTATGTCTTTATGCACTGTCCTTTAAAAAGCATTTTTTCCAATAGATGATTCCACAAACAATTTTTTAATACAAAATGCAACTGAAAATTTAGCTTCATTACGAACTTTCCTCCAAAAGCACTCAATTTGGTTTAGATGCAATAAACTTGCATGTTAGTAAATATTTAGCAATAAGCACCCTCACGTTACAGGTCTTCAAAAAAATCTTGACTGAAGTAGGGATGAAGTTCCAAAATGCTACCTTTTCCTCCACAAATCTCTTTATGTGACAAAAAAGAGAACAAAGAATAACAACTCTACCGTAAGAGGCTCATTGTACATAAATACTTCTGTTGTCCAATACAGTACTTAGGATTTCCTTTGTCACTACTACTGTCAGCTCAGGCAGGTTTGTCAGGGCACGCTGAAGAGACTCTAATATAAATTCCTGAAAGAATTATTTTTGGTGGGACTTTTACTCTTCCTGTCTTCTTAGCACATAACAACTTCCTCGGTATAAGCACATGTGTGCACCTAACCTCCACCTTACCCGAGAAGATGCAGTGCCTCTCTGGCGTACGTGCCAGCCTCGTGCCCTCCCAGTGTACAGCTCGTGACAGTTCCTAGGGAACTTTCTTACCAATCCAGGCCCTAAAGGTTGAGCATTCAGAAAGATTTAGGTTTGAAAAAGGTCAAAAGGCTTTTGTCTTGCTTTTTGTAAGACATATGTAGTATTTCTCATGTCTGGAGAAGGAGGTGGAATGGTAACGCTTAATCTTAAGTCTTGTTTTTATTAGTGTTTTGTTTAAAATTCCTTTTTGAGAAACCCCAGCTTACTTTTATCCACATTATCTGTTCTATAATCTTTCCCAGGTCTAGGTAGGATGCTGCTCTCATACTTTGTAATGAGTCTTCCCACAGCAATCTAAAACAACAGACAACATGACACGCATCTACAACAACTCATTACTTTCTATGCTTCTAAGCACAATTTTTCACAGCCCATCAGGGCCCTCCCTTCCCTGTGCATAACTGTGCGTTTCTAAAGGGAAAGCTGGATTTCAGTGGGGCCTTCATTCTCTATCATGTGAAAGACCTTACTGCTACTGTCTCCACAGGTCCCTGTTTCGCTGTAAAGGATCCATGATATTAAAGACTCCTCCTTTAGCAGGAGTTTCTGCCCAGGGATATAGATACAGCAGACGCTGAATATGTGCAGCCACATGTGGTCCAACAGCAACAGCTGAATGTATAAAATAGACAAGTCCAAATTAAACTAGGAGGGAATCAAACAGAATCCAGAATAAAGAAAGGTTACTTTTTAATTTCAGCCCAAATGGTTGATAAGGACATAATTAAAGGAGGATTTACTCATTAAAATGCATATGCTTTTGGTGGTTTGTTTTTGGTTTTGCACACCTGGTCTGAAAAACTTAATTAGACCAGCACACAGCTGCCACACTTGCTATTTAGGTGATACTTCTAAGTGTTAGCATAATGTCAACAATTTTTCAAAGATAAATTCCTAAGTGCTGTTGCTTTCACTTTTCACTAACGCTAATTGGCGCAATAAAGAAATCAGAATGCTACTGAAATCTGTGAGGTTGAATGAATCAAAAGCACGCACGAGGAGAATTAGCTCTATATTCTGTGCTCCGAGTACACTGCCAGCCGGGCAGAGTCATGCTAAGTAAGTGACTTTGTGAATGGTCCATTTGAGACCAAAATCGGCTAGCCGAACGTGAATCAGCATACCAGTAAGGGGAGCAGGAGAGTGGTAACGTTACCCGTTTTATTTCTGAACAATCAACACACTTCTGTTAATTTAATGTTGTTGTCACTATGTGGAAAGCCACGCACATCACGCCTCTTTCCTCTGCATCCAGACTGAAAGCGATGTGACTTCTGTTTCAGGTTTTCGTTGTTCTCAAATTAAATCAGACTTTCAGTTAAAGCAATGCTCTAATTCTACACAAACATTGGCCACCGCTAAAAATTCCCTCCACTGGAATGACAATTCCTATTTGGAGCATTTTTCCTTCTCCCCTATAAACTAGAGAATAGAGAAGTTTGACATGTATTAATCACTGGATTTAGCCTTGACAAATGACCATGGGGGAAGGAATTAACATATTCCCAGCTCAGAAAACAGGGCATAAGCTTGCAGGGATGGAAGAGGTGTGGGGTGCAGGGTAAGTTATGCTTGTGTTCAGAAGTGAAAGAGTCCTCCTGGAAACCAACGCAGCCAGCAAGTCTCTGCAAAGGCTCTAACTTCCTTGCAGTTCTAAGTATTTCCATTAAAAAAAAAAAAATAATCAAAGCAGATCGATCACAGAAAGCAAATAGCACAAGACTGTCCTCCATGATGTACACACTTCTTATCAACAGGGTAATTATAAGCAATTCAGCCATCCTCAAATATTTATCAGTCTAAATTTATTAGAATCCCAATGAGGATTAGCATCCACTCAGTAGGTCAAACTGATTTCTTCTCAATGCCACAGCTTTCAGGAGCTACCCAGCAGCTCAATCACTTGGACTTTCTGCTAGAGAAGCATTGAGGAGAGCAGATTTTGTATTAACTGCTGATAAAGCACTGCAGGTTTTTATTTTCATTATTGATTTTACTCTGTTTTGCTTCAGGCATCTCCATCAGGGAACAGGAGAACAGCAAAAAGTAGGAAGCATTGCAGAGAGAGGAAGAATTAACTGGACAGGCATGTAACTTCAGGGTTATCATAATTTGTGCCACTGATTTCTGCTCCAGAATGAAACTACAGATTTTAATTTTCATTTTAAAAAAAGATTAAACCACAAATTTTAAAGAGTAGCATGAACGTGTTTACACAGAATGTCAGAATATAGTACTTTATCCTTTTTTTGAAACAAAACCTGAGCACTATGTACTAAGTATCTATCTTATCATACTCCTTACTGTTGTTCCTGCAATAATTTCCTAGTAAGAAAACAAATGTAAATTTTGTTCCTACAGAATGACACAGATGACCTCGTAACACTTATGAGAGCAAAGTGTTCCACATAAATCTTCGCAGGACTGAGCAATGCTGTAATTTATTTCTAATTCCCTAAAACAATATGCAAATGACATAGCAGAATTATACACGCGTCATCTGAAATGACACCTGATACTATTATAGAGACATTCAGAATCAAAACTGGGTTAGTACTCAGTCCTCTGTCATCAGATCTCACAGATTTCTGTGCTTCCCTGCTTGCAGATTTAGGAGACAATCCTGAATTGCACTTATTCCCCTTGCACCTCAATTATCACGCAGAAGAAATTCGCATGCAAAGGCAATGAGCTGTGTGATGTTCAGGGAAGTTGGTCTGTAAGTGCCTTCATAAAACGCACTTGCCACATCCATCAGAGTGTGCTTTTTCGCACCTCCCAAGTTTAGCCCCTTCCCTAATCAAAGCTGCTTTGCAAGTATTAGCCACAGTTATTCTTCAAGGAAGGGCAACAGATGACTTCACCTACAGCTAAGCAAATTCACACTCCCATCTGAAGTCTCTCATTAATATAACAAAGGGCAGAACGTTCTAACTAATAGAATCATTATCATTTAACTACAACCTCCCTCGACCTGCCCTGTCAGAAGAAAGAGACCTAGAAGTGGATAAAACTGTAGTTTGCACCAACTTGTACCTCCTCCTCTGTATCATCAGAAGGAAGAAAAGAAAGCGGCCACAATGCAAATAGATGTAGTCCCAGCACTTAACATAGACACAGACATTTCTCTTCTGTTTGACCCCTGGAAATGAAAACTGACCCATTTATAACATTTGATCAGTTTTCATGCTACATTATTAATTCCCACAGCTGTGACAGAACATTTGGTCCTGTGTCAGGCCAAAAAAGATTGAACTGCTTAGCTGCCATCTGTGCCTTTGAAAATGCTATGCAGTGCCTTTAGCCCAGGTACTTTTTATGTATGCATGTGAGCACATACTCTTTTGAAATGAAACAACTGGTTAAGTCCAACAGTTTACACGTTTAAAAGAGATTTTGTCTTTGAAATATTTCTTAATTTTAATATCTCCTGTAATTATTCAGAAATCTAATGGAGGATCCTCTCTGAGGAGTGCAACTGCATAATGTGCTTCTCAAAAGTTTCATCATATCAAAGAAAGGGGAAAGTATAAAAAAAAGCAGCTGAGCCCAAACCTAACTTACTGATTAATTGTGGACATTTAAAAGAGTAGAGAGATGTGTGGGTACTATGGATCAATAGATTCAAATCTAAAGCAGGCATACCATAAAGGCTGCATTTTGACTTTGAACACAACAGTTTGGAGATATCCCCTACTCAGATAATAAATGCCGGTAAAGACTGATAGCATCTCTAAAACACTACAATTCCTTTATATATTCGTACCCAATGTATGTTTAAAAACCTGTATATATGAATTTTAAAAACCTGTATATATGAATTCATTAAGATTTTACTAGCTGACCCTCATCCTTTTTTTTTAAACCCAAGATGACAGAGATATTGTGACCTTGAAAAAATTACATGAAATGAAATTCCCACCACTGAATGAGATTTGTCACTTTGGGCTATGTTCTACATTCTGTCCAGTATCTATCCAAGTTAAAGTGATATAAAATGAGTATAGCTTCTTTTGCATTTTACTAGGTTTTATTTATAGCAGTATGACATCATCATTGTTCGATGTAATGAAAACTCTTAAAGGAAATAATGTAATACAATTGTAATATAATTT
>NW_009260059.1:662155-679391 GCF_000687185.1 Egretta garzetta
GTGGAGGGAATGCACGATCATTTACTCTAATCATTATCTTAATATATTAGTCACAAATAGCATTAACATGAGTTGTTAATAATGCACTTTGTATTCAAACAGGCTCACAGGCAAAACTAAACCAAAAAGAGAAAAAGAATACTTAAACCAGCTGTGTGACAATAATATTGATGTCAGACTGTCCCAAAACACTGAGTTTTGGGCTAAGGCCAAGTACAGAAAGCTTTGGCCTCACCAAAGCCTTTGACACAAGGCCAACAGCGGCTGGGAAAGAAGAGTTTGGTGGAACGATGCCTGCATTTGACTGTGCATGCTCACCTATCTTGTTGAGTTGCAGACCATGAGATGTAAAGGCCAGACCGCAGCAGAGGTACCAAGACATAGAAGCTGCTTCTGTTTTTAAACCCTGCTTCCAGCTGCCCAGGCTCCTGACAGACTCCCCCAGTCTCTGCTTCCAGGTCCCGTTCTCGGTGACACTAAATCCAGAAAATGTGCCAAAGCAGAGACAGCCCCAGAGCACATGAAAAGGAGAAAAAAAGGCTCAGATCACAATTCTACCTTTACCATGACACATATGCATCGCTTTAACCTCATCAAAGAGCAGGCTGCACAGCCTAGTCCCCCTTCCAAAGGGTATGAGGGCAGGGAGTGAGCTCTGTTCCCAGCTGTCAGCTCCAGGGAGGAGAATCTGCCTCTCCTTATCCTGAAGACACCACCACATGCTGTAATTTGGTACCATGTAAGGCCAATACAAAATTTAATCCAAGCTTATTTTCTCCAGAAGATGGATACAGATTAATCTTCTCTGACAGAAGAAAATAAATTGTTGGTACTCCAGATACATTTTATTATTCGGAGCCTTGCCATTTAATGACTGAATCAGAGGTGACATGGCTGGAAGAACAGGGAGCTCGTTAACATCCATCAACATGTGGTATACAATATGCTAACTTCAAATTTCTCATTTGTACCCCAAGTCAGTCATGCTCCTTTAGTACTAGGCAGCTAATGAAAAGTACAGCAGTTTGGATATTTTGGCAGAGAAAGAAATGAAGCAGTGAATTAAACCGGCAGCGGCAGCAATGCAGAGCCACTGAATGAGGAGGAGAAGGAGGAAGGAGATTGTGGTGACCCACACAGTAACGGTGGTTAGAGGTGAAAACAAGTTTGCCCAAATGCCAGCATTGTATGGAAGCGCTCATGCCCTCATAAGGATGACAGCACCGACCCTCTCTGCAAACCAGGAGGTACGACCTGAACTGCAGCAACTGCTTCAGTTTGCTCGCTGTTGCCTTTTCTCTTCAATGCAATTTAGAGAGAATAATGCCCTCCTAACTTTAAAACATGAAAGTTTCTACCGAAAAAAAACCCCTGTTATTCCAGAACTTGGCTGGGTCAGGCAATATACATGACCTAGTAACTTGTACAAGAAATCTTCAGACGGCCAAAGTCCAGACAGCACCTATTACATACCTGGCAGAGCTCCAGGCATATTTTACAAGACAGAGATGTTTGGCTCCTCAGGATAAGACTAGCTACAGCACCTAATGGGCCACATGGAATGGGGGCTTTTGACATTCCTTATTTTGGGTCATTTCTTCCCACTGTATGGCATTCAGCTTCCTCAGCAAACTCAGCACAGCCCCAGCGCTGGCCAGCTGACCTTACCCTGTTATTAGAAATATTTGCAATCTGTATGGAGCTGTTCAAGGGCCAAAGACTACAGAGCAAGAGTAGACTGTGCGACATGTAACAAGGACCTATTCTAAAACGCAAGTATGTACTATACTAGAATGTAATATGCAGCCAGGACCTATAATAAAATCTTTCTAGCTGGTCAAAATGGAAAAAAAGTATGATGCTAGCAGACAGCATCTGACATCTTTAAGCTTCATTCTGAGGCATAAAGAAACCAGCTCCTCTCCACAGCAGAGGAAATTCAAGGATGAGCTACAATTTGACAATTTTAGGCCTATCCACTCATTGTTTCCAATATGATGACAAGAATAGCTTAAACCAAAGTTTGCCTCAAGGAATCTGATCTCTTCTTCAAAGAAATCAAGTAATGAAGAAAGTAACTCAAGTCCTATTAAGTACACACTGAAAAAGCATTTTAAAAATCATCTGTCTGGAGAGTTTCAAGTGACTTCCGTATTGCGCATTATGGCGTGAAGTGATTTCTCCAAGTATTTACTTCCTCTGACACTGAGTCAAATTAAAAAATATAGAAAGTCAGTCTAGATGGCTGAGGTTAGGAATGATATTGTGCATTGCAGTCAAAATGAAGATTTTCTGCTTGGGAAGTGGGAAGGATAATTTTCCATCTGGGTCATGTAGTGGTTCACAGCAATCGCCCTACCCATAGCAACCCGCAGATGACTGCTCAGCGTGCATTAGAACAAGCGCTAATGGAAGCGGCCGACCCGGCTGAGAGCAACGAGAGCTGACTGGCCCAGCGCATTGCAATTGACTGGCAGAGTCCCAGAACAATTTATGAACTTAGAAATAAATACACGGTGTTGTGTCTTGATACTTAATACAAAAGAAAAAGTGGTGCCTGCATATACAGACCTCTCCCTCAGCCAACTACTTTATTCATGAAACTGTAAATGAAGACAGGCACTAATACAGTAAACGTGCTACTACATATATTTTATTTACGAAAATAGTAGCAGTTAGAGTAGAATTAAGACTTACCTCTAAAAATGAGGTTCTAGAGAGCCAAAAGGTGACTTTGATGAGAGTACTTGCTTTTGCCACTGAACAATGATTGTTTTTTCAGACTGAAAAGGATTAAATGGAATATTTTCTGAAACTTGCTTTACAATTTTAAACAGTGCAAATAGGCTGAAACATACATACATTTTGCTATCATCCCTCTAACCCTGATGTACGTACACAAAATCAATTTGTAAATCCACCAGGCAGATTAAATACAACATGTTAAATAGTTTTTCTTGGGTTTTCTTTGCTTTATCTAGAAAACTGATTTTCAAGAGTTTATACTCTAAATTGACATGTGAGGAAGAGTCACAGTTTTCAGAACTAGACATTGAGACACTCAAAGAAAAGGCAGGTTGCAAAGACAGTCAAGCTCCCTTCTCCAGTTGACTAAGGCTTACAAAGTTTGTTGGGGTGGGGTGGAATTTTGACAATTTTCAGGAGAAAATAATTTTCTTCAAAAGAAACAAACACAAAAAAAGCCCTCCCCAAACCAGCAAACCTTTGGTTACTTGGAGTCCCTCTATATTTACCATACAGTTACACACCTTTCCACCAATAATTAAAGCTTCTACTATTCATTTAAGTACAAGTGATCCCAACTAGAAAGTAATGGAACTGAAACCAATCAATCTCCTAGATCAATGCAAGACTTTAAAATTAAGGACAAGCCACCATTTATTTCAGGTAGAATTTTGTTTGAATAAATGTGCATTTGTGGCTACAAGCTTTATTCTAATTGGAACATTTAAGGTTCATTTATAAATTATTGCTTGTTTCTGAGCAAGAAAGGAAACCTCTAAGAATGGCAAATGGAAATTCACACACTGCAAATACCATCTTGTTGGAATGTCCTGCCCTTAAACTGACACAGAAAGAAACTGAGCTCTCCAGGTGTCCCCTTGCTCCCTGGCACATGCTTCCCACAGGCTGAGTCAATGCAGGGTGGAGAGCAGCTCGCAGCAGCTGCTGCTATTCTCCAGCACAGGTGAGCAGGAAAAGGACCAGGACTGGCTGAAACAGAGTAGAAGGCTTGAAGCATTTTCCATGCTTTCCACAGAAAGGAAGAAACTTTTCTAGGAGCCTATCTACTCTGTGCAAAAAAGAATGATACACTTCGAACTGAGGTCAAAATTACACTCCCTTGACTACTTCTGAAGGTGCAAGCTGCCTTTTCACAGAACTAAAATGACAATTTTCTAATCTAGCCCCTGGCACGTGTCTGTTGAGTGCAACATCTGAGAAAGTATGCGCTTTCTCATTTCCTAAGGCTGCAGCCTTGCCCAGCAGACCCCGTGCAAGCCTCCTCATAACCTGGGGAAAAGCAACAAGAATACACATGATGGAAGTCTCCAGGCCATCGGGGTGCAATCTCTAGACCAGCTAGCTACAGCAGAGGCCACCGCCAAATTCTCGTATTCTCATATATTTGAATATGGGAAGATGGATATTGTCTTCTTGTGGGCTTTCTGAAATCATTAAGGCAACTTTCCTTTATGACCAGTCTGCAAAAAATCCCAAGCAAAAACCACAGAGTGCTATTCATTAAGCAGTCTCCCTTCCATAATAATTCTGAAACTACATTCCCAAAAGATGACAGAAGCTGAACAGTTTCTGCCAGTTTGTCTTTCCAAGTTGCTGTTCTTCTCTGCTCATCTTAACTACCTGCTTTGAGCACAGGGCTTAGGTCAGGTGAACCTGTGATGGCACCAGGAATCAGGTGACAGCTGATATAATTAAGTGAACCCATTAAAAAGAGGAGGAACAGGGATCTGGGTCACAGTCTTGGCAGATTAATGACTATGCAGCCTGCAAGGTCATTTGCCAGCAACTGAATCTCAGCAGCTTGTTGCAATTCTACTGCTGCCCTGCTTTGCTCTGGAGCAGGGAAGCAAAAACATGCAATGCTAAGAGTGTAACTGGATGACTCAATTTACTGATACATTTGAATATTTATGCTGTTTAATGGACTTCTTGGAAAATTAAACTGATGTTCAAAGTCCCATTTGGTAGATTAAGACAGAAACCTAACGTATCTCTAAAGATTTGCTTAGGACATGGCACAATGCCTTTACAACAGAGCATTCTTCTAAGCAAGTATCCTGACTAGGAATGTAGTAATTTTTCAACTTTATATCTAGCTTGAAAAGTCTCAAAACTACATTGCTCCACCCAAGGAGTACTCTGTGTCCTGGGAAAGGATACCCTGAAAACTACTGGAGGAATCAAGGCTGCTATCACTGCTCAGGGCATAAACACCAGGAGCAGAGAGATCTGTGATCTGTAGAGATGCAGCAGGAGAAGCTGAATCACAGAGGTGCGGGAGGGAAAGACCCAAACATAACAGCCTGAAGAGCACCTGCAAAAGGGAGACAAAAGCTAGGTGTGTTTTTTCATGCCACACTTAAGAACCAGATTGGCAGGAGAGGCACAGAGCTGGTGGCCCAGCGAAGCAGATGGTGTTCTCCCAGCGCAGCCTGCGCAGAGAGCCTTCCATCTGCTAGCATGTTCAAAACAGACTTAGATAGGAATTACAGGACTTTTATAATAAACAGCGTTTTTAATACTCTCTGAAAAATATTTATTTGATTCCATGTTAACGTTGATGAACTCTGGCTACATAGCCCCAGAAACACTCAGGAGGGGCTGAAAGGATTAGCAGGAGCAGATTGCTTCTTTTGGTGTGCAAAGTCACAGCTATCACACCAGCTGCAGAAGGAATTTCAGCTGTTCACAAGACAAAACCACTCTGTTGCTGCTGTTTTCTTTAAGAGAAGTGCTAGGTACCTAGACACACATACGCATATTTACCAGATATCTACCCACATACGCATTTTTAAATACTACTTTTTTTTTCATGAGAGGTTTTTGCAGTTAGAATCATATCACAGATAGCCACAATCAGCAGATACTATGTAAAGAACCAGCTTTCTCAGAAGCAAAATGACTAATGAAGTTTTAATACAGCAATGGAGCCACAGATATAGGTGGCAGAGTCTGAGACACATGTCCAGCAGGGGACGTCTATCACACTTTTTTTCCCTACTGCAATTAATCTATGCTTATGCTTAAAAAAAAGTTGTTAAAAAAATCCAAGCCCCAGTAAACAGTACTATTTATTTCAGTATATTTTCTGCAGCGTTGTTATGATACATGGTGACATAGTAAGATCATGCAATCTAAGGAGGGCTGGATCATCACCTCCTGGAGAGCAGCTCAAAGCATCAGTGGAAACACAGCTAAGCAGCCACTAGGCAACACCTGAGAAGAGCGTGTGCCACCCTCTCCCAAGTCCTCAAAAAAGCATCTCTAACTGAAGCACGAGCTGCTGCTGCTCTGGGCTAAATTCTCGGGGAGATGCTATAAAACTTCCTCATTTCTGACTGTCCCAACTGCTGTTACCCACCAAAACTGCCACAGCATTCACAGCAGCGCAGCTGACCTCTCGCCAGCCGTGCTGCTGCCAAGAAGCCCCACAGAAACGCGTAGGGCACCTGCTATTCCAAAAGCAAAGGGTAGCACACAAAATCAAGTGAGATGAAAGCAATTTTATTTTACTTTTCTACTTATTTACAGAGAACTAAAAAAAATAGCTGAAAGAGGAAATAATTAAAATGTATAAAAGCAAGGAGAAGCTAATTGGGATGGTAATAAGGGACTATTAGAGAGGAACACATGTATGAGAACTAGAGGTAATATGATAAACTTAACAGGGAATATTTAAGGCTGCATATCATTTGGATCATTTAAACATTTAGAAAAATCCTGCTTTGATAAAGATACAAATTATGGAAATAAGAGGCATGTTTCATTTCCTGTTGCTATGCATTTGTTTTTCTAGGTGGGGCAGCACTTAACATTGCTGGAAAGCCATTAAGCAACAGTAGTCAGTTCCTAAACCACCTGCTTTACACCAACACGGCTTCCAAAACAGTATCTTAAGGGACTCTCTAAATTTATATCTCAGAGTCAATGCAATATTAATGGATTTCAGTATTTGTTCATGGCTTTTCCTGTAATTAATTCTATCGTTCCACTATCTCCAGCATTCAGGAATGACTTAAATCAGAATTTAAAAAAAAAAAAAAAAAAAAAAGAGATGTTGGGGAAGTCATCCATATTTATAAAAATGCTTTGTAAGTTGAAGACTTTTTGCAAAACCTAGAAATATATTTTAGAATACTTAACCTCATGAATACATATTCATCATTAAGTTACAGTTCAAAACAAGTAGCAGTTCAACTTTTCCCTTGCAAAATATTTTTCCTGCACTGCCTTAGAGTCTGCAGTACATAACACATGGGAGCAGATGAAATGCCTATTACATGGGGAAAAAGACAATTCAAAAAAAATTATACTCAACAGGGAGAAAAAGCCACCTGAGGAAGAGCACTGAAACAGCAGTAGTCCTCCCCGATGGCTGGATGTCCCTTCTAACAAGGGCAGCAGAGAGCTACTTTAACAGAGACCCTGGAAACAGCGCAGAATTACACTTCAAGCACCTGAAACCACGGGCGTCTACATAATTTTTAGGGCTAGATAGCATCACCCTAAATATAAAGATGGATAGCATCTTTAACCACACCCAATTCTACTGAAACATGGGATTATTCCCTGCATGGAGTAGTCATTAGCAGAAAAGGAGAAATGGGAAAGCCAAGGAACAGATAGAATCGGGTCTACAGTAACCTAAGGCTCATGAAAGTCCCTTTTTATAAATCCTCAAACAGGATCGTTTTTCCCCTCACAGAGAGAAACTGCCTATAAGGAGAAAAAATGTGAGTGCAGTGACCCAAAATGGTTTTGCACTGAACTGGTTTTGTTAGTACCAAATGGCAATGTCTCAAGCTATAGATTAATAACTAGAATGAAGGGAAATGAGTATTTTGTTCCCAGAGAAAAGGAAAGAACCAGCCCAAATCAGTTTTACAGAGAAGACAGTAATTGCCACAAAATGTCAGCATTCACAAAGTGGTATCGTACAGATTTGTACACTTGCTCCCATTTTAAGAAATCAGAAATGATTTGGTACCTCAGACTGTAACTGTCAGTGGTGCATAAGAATTGAAGCTGACAAATGACTGTAACAACTACTTGTCTCCCTGTGAAGGCTGAGGAGCTCAGCTTACACTCGACCCAGTATATTACACTACTACTTTGCCTTCAAATTCTCTACAGGCTGAATACATGGTATCACAGGAGGGAAGAAAGGCAGTGGAAATCCCTGGGAGCTACAAAAAACATTCTGGTAAACAACAGACAAGTATAGTTACACGTGATAAAGTTTCTGTGAGCTATTGCCAAAACACTGAGACACAGCACAAAGCTCACTGAAATAACAGTGGTGGTCTCTCACTATATGGCCAGTTCAGAGGGGAAGTTGTTTTCTGATGTAAATTGTGCGAACAGATGGTTTATTTCAAGAGCCTAGTGATAAAATTGTACAGGTGTCCTAAGACTCACCCAACTTTAAATGAATTAGGCTGAGTAATTTCTTCTTCATAGAAAATTACCAAGAACTATAACTTAGTTCCCCTGAACTTTAACCACAGATGTTTGATTGTTTTTGCATAATAAATTAATGGTTAAAAGATTAAGTCATACCTAAACAAAAGGAAAGTGTTTTAAAACTGGGCAAAATCTTCCCAGCTGCTTTATTCTTTCGCTTAGCCTCAGGAGACACATCTGAAAGAGTGCCCCAGCCAGGACAGATGGCAGCCAACACATTCCTTGAGTCATACATCTTTGCTTACGCTAGGTCATGAGGAGTGCCTCAAGGCACTGAATGTGAACTACCAGCAAGTCGTGTAAAATGTGCCCAGGAGGTACCATCCAACATTCATTTCATATAAATTAACCTGCCAAAAGGAACACGAATGGGAACGGGAATGATTGCCTTACTCTTTTATTCTATATAGCCAACAGCTCCCTCAGGGGAAGCTAACCAAACTTGCCTGGTGGCAGAATGAGCGGTCCCAGTCTAACATTCAGAAAAAAGCTATGATTAAGAGTCAGCATTGATACACTCATGCTTACAGAAAGCAGCCTAAAGAACACAGCCCAAGATGCTAATGCTTGGAGGCTGCATTAACACAGCAACTTTTTTAAGGCAGCTCATCATGGAGAAGTATGTAGGTTATCAAAAATGACACACAGCACAGCGGGATCTCATTTATCCTCTTCCCCTGTCAGGCACTGGATGCTCCCCATACACCTTCTATACTTGTTGCTCTAGATCATGAAATCCGCCTCTGCAGACCAGGAGGACTCAGACACCAACATTTTTCTTCAGTATCGTATTTTGTAGCAACAAAGGCCTTATTTCTATGACTGAATAGTATTTTAAGGGAACATGAAATATTCACATGTGTGTGAATGTTGACCCATACTACCTGGGCTTCAAAGGGCATCTTTTAAGAGAGATGGAGGAGTAACTGTCCATATCTAAAAAGGTCCAGATGCAGGGAGGCAAATAACTCAAAGCTCTTTGCAGAGTAGCTAAACTCAGATTGCCTGCCTCCCCCCCCCTTCCCCTGCCAGCCCAAAAAAAGATTCATATCAGCTGCCAGTATTTGGAACAAAAGTTTATCCCTTACATACACCAGGGAAAAAGAGGTCCAGTCCACCAGCATGAATCAATGACATAAGGTGCATAAATGAATCTACATAAGACCAGAACAAATTACAGAAATAGGGAAGTGCCATATGCATCAACATCAGAGAATAAAGTAGAAAAATACAGTGGCTTTAGATATTATGCTATATCTCCATTTTATCCTAGTTCACCTTGGGCTGATGATTAAAGATAAGGTAAAAATAAAAATGATAATCTTTATATTTAGGTATAGATATACACACACTAGCATAGGAAGACATTTTGCTACAGAGATAAAATCTGCTAATAATGGTTCAACTGTAAAAAAGTGTCAGAGGTAAGAGTCATTAATTCCACCCAACAGATAATGGCTCTTGAATACAGCAGCGTGCAGGCTTGCCACGATGACCATCACATAATAGGAAGTGGATCCACTTCGGAAGCAGACAGATTACAAGTTTAATGAAGAACAATGACAAGGGTTTTGGAAGCAAAGACTCCTTCTCATTCTCGTAATTGCATGAACTAAAGCAGATACATGACTGTCTGAAAAACAGGAAATTAACTAATTGGCAATTAGCAAAAATCTCTGTGGATCCACTCTTCTCCTCAGGGCCAGGAGTACAAGGATGAGAGTGGAACTGTGTCAAAAAAGCAAAAAAGTTAAAATTTGTGTTTAATAAGCTGTTACAGCAATTCTTTTACTCTTTTGCATATAAAACATTCAAAAAAAGATTTAAACTTCAATGGTTAGCTTGCAATCTTGCATTGTTTTATTAAAACATTTTGTTGTTCTCAGTGTTTGTCCTCTGCTGTTTCACCTTGATTTTAACTTGAAAATATGCCCACATTTTCCCTTACATAATAGTAATTGAGCTAATAATACACATAGAAGTATATTTCCTCCCTGAAGGTTTCAATATGCACTGTGTGTCAAGAGAGAAATATTTTAATGGACTGCCACACAATTCGAAATGAAGGTTCTTTCAGGTAACACAGGACGACTGAACAACAAAGTAAAAGGTAGAAGGATTTGAAATGCAACAGGCAGAATACAGTCATCTGTTGAAATGAAAGTCAGAGGGAAACTTATGTAGACAGGCATGTAATTGCCCAGGCTGAGAGGTGGCCAGGGTACTGAGTCAACACAGCTTTACTTCTGCAGAAGCAGATGGGTCAGATGCTGAGTTGTTAATATCTGCATGCAAAAAGTAGGAAGTTCAGCAGCAATGTAGTCAGTCACTGGTTAAGCACAGATTGGGGAAACAATAAAGACCAGCATGTTATTTTTTTAAGTAATTTTCCACCCCAACTATATTCTGCCTGATCAAGCTTAGAAATACCCTGAGCAAAACTGACAGTGGTACAAAAAGTAAGGAAAGTAAAAAAAAAAAGGAACAATATTACACCACAGAGGAGGAATTGTAAAGTGTTTACAGCTTTGAGACTGGTTGTAGATGAGTAAGACGGGGAAAGGTTTTCCAGGGAAAAGCTCTGTGAAGTTTCCACACAAACAAAAGTGAATATTTTGGGCATGATTCTGTTCTCCTTCCTGCAAATCAGGAGTAACTCCACCTAAGACAACCTTGTAAAACTTGTCTAAGAAGGTCCATTGTGAGCCAAGATGAAGGATCATGAAGACACTCAAGAAAGGTGATTACCTGCTATCAATTTACATTTTCACAGCTCTTACATGCTGTAAAATAACAGCTGTTTTCAGAGAAGTGCTGCAAAATACCAAATCCATCGCTTTAATTGATACCAATAAAATTTTAGTGGTAACATTAATTGGATGCAGACAGTTGCTTCAAGCATTACCTGTCACAAGGAATATGCCATCAGTCTTTAGAAAGAACCACCTGGATGGTTGTGCTACAGGCCATGTACTCCCAGTCAGGGCTTTCAGCTATGGGTACAGTATGTGCCAATAACTTCACTACATATTGCAGAACTGTGGAAAATTTGATGGGCCAGAATTAGTGAAAAAAAAGTTCTCTTCCCCTCCTTGACCTGTAAACCCTGCTGTTTTTCCTCTTTTGACTAGATTTCCTACCTAGCCTACGCTTCAAATATTACACTCAGATCTTCACGGTGAAAAGAAACAGTAGATGGAATAGTTAGCATAGGGTAACTCTGAACAGTACAGAACAGGGTTTTTCTACAGCTGTATTAAAGGGCATTGTTATGAATATAAACTGCCTAAAATGTGGTAACATCCACTCATGTGATGAAGCACTGATGCAAGCGTTCACCAAACAGGGCAGAGAACAGAACTGTTACCTACATGGCATTGCCGCTGTACCGCAGCTACAGGCACAGGTGGCAGTTTTACTATCTGGTTTACCTGCCCTTCATTAGGATCCAAATTGCTGAGCATCCCAAAATTCTACAGCTGGCTAAGTATTTCCCAACAAACTGAAGTTTGTCAGAAAGCATCCATTTGTTGGCTCCTAATATTTTCTCAGAAGCATCTTAGTTTTGCTAAGCTTCTGTTGCAGCCAAAACAGGAACCCTTGGTAATCTGTCCTGTGAAGCCAGGTATTAAATCTCCCTGGTAAATGTATAGATCTAGAAATTGATCAGGAGCCTTGGAAAGGTCTGCTACATCTGGAGCAAGTGACAGTGAAGATGGAAACATGGGATTTATCAGCCTTGGAACGAAGCACACTGGCTCAGACCAAAGGCCCACATAGCCCAGTATTTTCTCACCAACAGCAGCCTGTAGCAGTTTCCCAAAAAGGAAGAGGAGGACATGGCATAGATATACTGATTTTTTTTCCTGAATATCCTCCTGGCACTGGGCTGTGGGTCAGGGAATTCCCAAGCTAAAAGTAGTCTTTACGCTCAGAAGCCACTTACAGTTTCTTATGCCATTTATTTGTCCAGTCCCATTTGAACCCATATATGCTATTAACATCTGGTAGCAAGGAGTTTCACAGCTTAATTACACAGACCATGAAGCAGTAGCTCATTTCATTGATTTAAAGGCAGCCCTCATTTGTTTTGTTTGGTAGCCCCTGCTGTTGTGTTAGGAGAGAAGTTTGGCCAGCTTCTGCTCACCTTCTCCAAGTACCATGATTCTGTAGGTTTCTATCATGGTTCCCCTCAGCTGTCTCCTTTTCAAGCTGAAGAGTTCTTGATTTAGTTGTTCCTCATGAAGCCTTTCCACATCTTTGATTACCCTAATTGCTGCTCTTTATACTGCTTGCATTTCTGTAACATCCTTTTCTGAAATGCTGGACCACCAGAGATGCACACAGTATTCAAGACACGGGTGCACCATACAGGTCCATAATAGTGTAGTGACACCCAGTGTGTTCTCTCTTTTTCCCTAACAATTTGTAGCAGTCCATTGTGTTTTACACAGCTACTGAGCATTGTGCTGACATTTTCATGGAACTGTAATAGCCCCAGCATTTATTTTTTTACTGAGTGTTAATAGTCAAAGCAATCATTGTGTATACAAAGGTGGAATTCTTTTTCCCCACATACATCAGTTTACATTTAACTGTACTAAACATCATCTGTGATTTTATTGCACATGCAGTGTTGCAAGGTCCTGCACTTTTCTCCGTAATCAGCCTTCTCTGTAACTATGCTGCATGACACAGTGCCACTAAAATCATTGTTGCCCTAGTGTCTCTCCCTTTCCAGATTATTCATAAACAGCACAGGTCCCAGTAGTAACTTACCTACACTGAGAAAGCTTACTATTTCATTCACTGCTTTTCCTTAGTTTCCAGATGTTTCTTCCTCAGCAAGAGGATCCTCTTATTGCTACTGTGAATACTGAGCTTTCTTAGGAGCCTCCAACAGACTTATCACACATGTCCCCCCAGATTTCAGGCTATAACAATCAAGTCCTTGTAAAAACTGTCTGTGGTTCTTCTCTTATCCATACATTAACCCAAATAAGATTCTTACACTGCAGAATTTCTACCAAACCCACAATTTTAAACCATTACCCTCTCAAGGGACAACCTCTAGTCATACTTTGCTTGAAGCATTAAGAGTAGTTTGCAAGATCTTCACATCATTTATCCCTGAAGGGGTAATTGCATTAGCTTCATATCTTAAGTTCATGCTATTAAAAGGTGAGGGGAAAAAGTAATCCTGCTATCTGCAGGGGGGGAAGAAAAAACGAACAAATGGATCTTAGAATCAGTCTTCCATATAATTTCTCAATCATTCCCAATATCTTGTTTTTCCTCATTTTAGCCATCAACTGATCACCAGTTGAACTGGCTTAGCATTAACTTCCAGCATGGAAAAGAAAGCTGTTACCTTTACAGCTAGGGTTTAATCCTGCCTGAAACCAGAAGAGTCTTGACTGTTTGTATTACATAGCACCTGGGATTCCTCTAACCAAGGATCAAGATTTTACTGTGCTGCCTGCTGCAGACCACAAGAGAACCAGCTTTGCTGATCTAAAACAGGCCAAGAAAAGTTCATCCCCTGTTCAGGACAAGGCTCTCTGCAAACTTCGGGCTGCCTGGACCCAAGTGTGTGCAATCGGAGCAACACCAACAGTGCTCATGCTCAACTGGTGAAACCATCAGATAGCGGTGTGCATGGGGGAGAGGCATCAGAGAGACAAGCAGTCTGAGAAACACCACCTCTCTGGAAATCAACTCTTACAGTCAATACAGTGAGCACTTTGGCTTGGGATAACTCAGCCATGTTACTGTAACATTTGCCATTTACCAAATGTGAAGCCTAGAAAATGCTGCAGATACCAACGCCATCATACCCTTCGTTGAATTCAAGACCAGGACATTTCAGCTGGCCATGGTCACTGGCACAAAGTACACTCGTTAGGCAGTTTTTACAGATAAAGTCAAAACAGAAGTCTAACTCCCCCCCCATAATGGGCTTTTAGATAAAACAGGTTTCTGAACCCAGTTGTGAACAGTAATAGCAGCAAACTGGAGAAATCCGTAAGTGCCTTTTTCGTGTGAGCAAACTGAGTCTTAACCTTGCTGGGTTATAACAATATTCACCCACAGATAAGGGGAAAGCTTTCATGTTGCTTGGCTGCTCCGGTTCATCTCTGACAGAGAAAATCTTGTAACACGAGTACCAACAGTATCAGAAGGCTTTCAAAAGGTGGAAAGGGACATTACTGCCAGACTACACTGTATTACTGTGGCCATTTGCTAAGCATTCGCAGTCCCCATACTGTGGATGTATATGTCATGGGGAAACAGAAAAGTTAGATAGGCTAAGGATGATGCGTTTAGGGCTCATATTAAAGCATACAACAGGACAGTGAACACGCACCTTTTTCAATCAGCTTCCTTCCATGTGTGTACTAAATCTGTGTTGTGACCACCTGAGCAGTCTGGATAGATAAAATCTATACCAAAATATTTACCATCAAATTGTGTTTGTTAGACTTTTTTAATTGCTCACAGTGCCACTAAGTAAGCATGTTTTCTAGAAACAGTATGCAAACACCACAGTGTTGCGCTGACAGGGATTTTTGCTTGTGAGCAGGATGGAGGAAGGTACAGTTTGTGCCCACGCTGCAAAATCTTTCGCAGAACACACCAGGACAAACTTCTTAATGACAGTTTTCTTTGCAAGAATGAGATTACTTTGCCCTCGAGGCAGCTGAAGGGCAAATTTAAAGCCCTCAGTCTTAACTGGGTTTTGAGTATTCAAAATTGACCCACATACAGCCGTATCTATGCAAAGGCATCCTCACCACAGCTAGCAGCAGCTCGGCACTGTATGTATCCAGACCGTCAGGAGCAGCAGTCTAGGCTTGTTCGCTCTGGCAGCTGTTTTCAAAAACCAGCGAATGGCTCTGAGCTGGCTTAAGCTGATCCATCAATGCAAGGGGCTGCAGGAACGTGAGGGCTGCTCACACTCAGCATCCCACCATCCCTGCGACTGAACTGCTAGTGACAGTGGTACACCTTTTGTATGAAAAGAAAAAAAAAGCCCACACTGTAATGCAGGCAAGGCTCAGGCCTAGTGGAGAGGGGACATATGAAAGGGACAAACCTGCTACATTTTCCAGTAGAGAGACAGTGTTATTTTTACTCTCAGGCAGTGAACTAGTGGGAGCATTGGTAGGTTGGTGAGTTGAGGTGACAGCAGTTAACTGATTTCCAAAACCAGTATCTTTCTGAAATAACTAAGCATCTTTGCACTGATTTCAATGAGTAGTGGAGCATAAGAATCCTCTGACCTTGCCCTGTAGCCAAAATGGGGATGTCTATCCTTGCAAATCCCTTGCAGAGAAATTAGATACTGAGCATCAGGGAGGCACAGAATTCAGTTGCTTTAATGTGATATTAAGCATCTTAAATCACTGGTAATGTTGCCAGGAAAAGAAAAGAACTAACTGAATTTTGTAATGACATGAGAACAGCACTATGAACACACACCCTGGCACAAGTTAAGCTAACATTCAGTTACGCAGCATGAACAAAGTCTTTCCAGTGTACCACTGAAGAAACAAATTTTGTTTCCAAATGCTTGGCAGTGGAATATTTAAGGAATTAACTTTATAAAATTGGTTAAATGCATTTAACCATTGTCAACATGTGAAGTCTATTCACCTCATGACGAAAGCTGGTACAGATATTCTAAGTTCAAGCTGCCTTTAATGTGGTTATCAAAATATTTTTCTCACAGAAAACTATGTGGTTTCCACAAGGAAAAACCACAAGTTTGTCCCTGTTTTCTTGCAGGCAAATAGAAAATCTTGTAATTAACATACGACTTTCTAGATAAATTACTTAAATTTTGCAATTCTTCAGCAAATATTTACACATATAAACAAGAAAATACAGAATACAGCAATAACTTCTGTCTGGCTAAAGTAAAAATCAAAGATAAGAATCTCAAAAAATGGCTTCAAGTTATCAGTTCCTAACTGAAAGCCCAAAAGGTAAAAAAGTACTTTTCAGCTTGAAGACTTTGCCATCCTGTGATAATTTCAATTATTTTGTGGGAAAGATAGGAAGTACAGCTAGAAGAGTAGAAGGATTTTTCCAAATGGAATTAAATAAAAAAGGAAAAAGATACATTTCTGGTGCTATTTTGTAACAGCAAGAAAAAGAAAGTGAAAGACTGGACACTAAGAACCTAGGGGGAAAAGAAATGACAAAAAGTCTAGAGAGATCAGCAGATTCACTTTGACACAAACCATCTGGAAGCTGAAGCTACTGTTAAGAGTCTTCCTATCTGTATAAGGCAGCTAAACAACCAATGCATATTTTTTAAAGCAGTATCTTAAAGCAGTATCAGCAGTCCTTTCCACCATGCAAATGGAAAGATTCTCAGCAAAGAACATGTACAAAGAAAAAGCAACAATCAAGACACACCTACATTGCCTTAAACAGATCAAGCCAAGAAGATGGACAAGATTCCTTTTATGACCAGATGACCCACCTGGTGGATCAGTGAAAGGCTGTGGATATTGTATACCTGGACTTCAGCAAAGCCTTCGACACAGTCTCCCATAGCATTCTCCTAGAGAAGCTGGCAGTTCATGGCCTAGATGGATATACTCTTCACTGGGTTAAAAACTGGCTGGATGGCCGAGCCCAGAGAGTCATGGTGAATGGAGCTAAATCCAGTTGGCAGCCAGTCATAAGTGGTGTCACCCAGGGCTCAGTTCTAGGGCTGGTCTTGTTTAATATCTTTGTCAACAACCTAGACAAGGGGATCGAGTGTGCCCTCAGTAAGTTTGCAGATGACACCAAACTGGGTGGTAGTGTTGATCTGCTCAATGGGAGGAGGGCTCTGCAGAGGGACCTGGACAGGCTGGATCGATGGGCCGAGGCCAACTGTCTGAGGTTCAATAAGGCCAAGTGCCAGGTCCTGCACTTTGGTCACAACAACCCCATGCAGTGCTACAGGCTTGGGGAAGAGTGGCTGGAAAGCTGCCTGGTGGAAAAAGACCTG
>NW_009260059.1:679830-722053 GCF_000687185.1 Egretta garzetta
GGGTTAGGTTAACGGTTGGACTTGATGATCTTAAAGGTCTTTTCCAACCTAGACAATTC
Organism: Egretta garzetta; assembly: GCF_000687185.1. Classification (NCBI taxonomy): domain Eukaryota; kingdom Metazoa; phylum Chordata; class Aves; order Pelecaniformes; family Ardeidae; genus Egretta; species Egretta garzetta. The sequence continues at coordinate 679,890 of NW_009260059.1, forward strand.
TATGATTCTATGATTTGGTGATAAAGACCTCCTGACAATCTGACATTGATCTAAAAGCTTCAAAATGTCAGAAATGACAAAAGTGAGTAAATACAAAAAAGGGGAAATGGTCAGAGCATGCATTAAACAAGTAACAAATACTCCTTCAGTCATCCCTCATGCTTTTAAAAAGAATATGGAAAGCATAAAAGATATCAATGCAATGGAAGAAAAGACTCAGAACAGGCACTTCAGATTATGGTAGCATGATCAGCCTCAACGTCTAGCAAAAGCCAGCATTATTCTCAACATTGCTTTCGATTTTTATTTTCCCCCCTCCCCAATTTCCTTCTGCACCCTCTCAAGCAGCAAGCAGGCTTCCGGACCAGAAAGCACCAAACAGATTTTAAACCATCAGTGTCAAGTGGCTGATCTTATTTCACAGATCTAATAAAAAGTGACAAGCACCATTCATGAAAACTATTAGATATTTCCAAAAAGCTTTTGATAGCAATTGTGCTGTCAAAGTCCAGTTGTTTGTAATCATAACTGGAATAAGACCAGAATGTACAATATTCCTGTTATCAGTGATACTGGTCATGACAGGGCTGCCACAGAAGTAGCTGCAGCGAGCAACTGAAGTGTCATGGACTAATGGTACATTTGGATGATTTTCATTTCACTTCCCAGAAGTGGAAGAAATGGACCAGTTATTAGCAAACACAGCAAAACATATTGGTCACTTTATTGACAGGGAAGACAAAACCCATGGCTGTTAATTATTCCAAACCAACCCTACAGCAGAGAGGAATATCAATAAGTTTGTATCATTTTACCTTTTTAGGAAGTAGAATATGATGGTGATTAAACTCTCCTACAATTCAAGCAATGAAAACCAAACATAAGTGGCTTCTATGAACTTGTAAAAGTTTAAGGAGAGGGATAAAAAAAAGAAGCATGAATCAAAATTTATAGTAAATGTAAATTTTTCAGTCACATTATTAGTTTTGTTCTCCTTGCCCAGAGCAGAGTCACAGAACTCCACAGCAGCATTTGATAAAAGATATTAACTCATCTAAAGGGATCTCATGGAAGAACTCCACAATCCCTTGGACAGAAATACAGCGTCAGGTATCATAGGCTGAGCATGTAGACATAAAATATTAAAGCCTAACAAGGAGGAAGTGACAGACGGCAGTAGCACATGCTTTAAGAATGCCACCGATATGACTAATACCAAGTGATAACCTGAAGACTGAAGAAAAGCAGAAAGGAAAGCTAGAATAGTAACACAGAATGAGAGGCGCATCTCCAGCTAATCGACATAAAGAGAAAACTATGGGACATGACATTAGAGGAACTGTTTGGTCCCCTGACTGGCCCCAGAGGTGCAGAAGTAGAAAAAACTCCCATCCAAAAACTTCTAAACATCTCAAAGGAGGATGCTGACACACAGGGCAACAGACAGCTGGGAGTTCGAATAAAAATAAGAGAATAATTTACCTTACCACTGAATATCAATCTACCTGTGGGAGTGGATCTAGGCTTCACTTCAGTGCTTCCAATTACTGAACATCAGATAGGGCAGTTAAGCTGAACAAGGCTTCTTCAGTAACATCTGTCCCTGAATGCCAAAAAGAACTTCCAAAAAGAATAAAAAGGGGCTGCCACAGAAGGAGCCATCTACTATTTCTCTGTTGCAGTCAGAGGGCTGTTCCAGTCCAGTCTGGCACAGTGTCACAGGCCTGCTTAGGTGAGAGAAACCGAGCACATTTTAGGATGATTCACTGGCACCAGGCAACAGAATGGAATTTTCATTAAGAGAACAGAGGCTCTGGAGCCAAGAGAGTTCTCTGTTAAGGACAGCAACCATTTTGATGTGCAGAATCAATACACAACACATTATGATCGAAACTTAACTTGGTCTCAGGTATGCCTGTTCCCTCATACAAATGATGGAGCAAAACTACTCGCAGACAACCAAAGCAGGTAACAGAACAGATCAACCTTATAGAGATTCAGCAATTTAAGTACTGCACCGCTAAAGCACAGTTTCACACAAGTAGGTTATTAAATGCCAAAGCCAGCAATTTCTGCAGGAGCACTTACCCTCTTGTTTTTTAAGGCATGACACAGATTATTTGGTCATATGCAAACAGTGTGGCTTTAGAGAGGGTAAAAAGATTTTCTGTGAAGCTGTGTTCTGCTCAGAGTACTGTAAGGGGTTAATGTATTTTGGAGCTCATGTTGTGTGCTGTATACAGTCCCAGCCTATTTTGGAGAGGGGTTCTCTGTTCATTCCAAGGAACAAATACAGTCAAGAATTTGGGCAGCACAAGCTACTCCACAACGTCTCGCCAATATTCTTCACCGAACCGTCCTGGTGGGTAGAGAACATCTGGAAGGGAGCAGCCCGTATCAGAAGCGTCTGGGACCTGTCTGCAGACAGTGCCAGCAGGCATGCAGGCAGACACCACGTACCGTGCGGGGAGGAAGCTGGTCATATCCTATGAAAGGCAGATAGGTTGCAACATTTCCTAGATACTCGAGTTTTGTTTTCCCGAAGGAGCTGCTGTTAAGTATGCAGAATCTATTATAAACACAGTGCTAAGGCTTTTCCACAACTCTGATGTCAGAAGAAAGAAAAATGTGTAAACGCTTGGAGAAATCAATACACAAGTACAGGCCAATGCAAACATCGTGTTTCCCATTGTCTGCTTTTCCTATCAGCGACAGGAGTGACTTATGTATTATCATAAATCATAATATTAAAAAAATTTACCAGTTATGACACCTGAAATCATTAATTTGTTAAGTTCTTAATTTCTTGTGCAGTTATCCTTAAGAGCCGTAGCAGAGAAGTTTCCTATCACATAAAAAAAATTTAAGGATTTCTTTCTCTTGTTCTTCATCCAGAGAAATCCCAAGCCACCTAAAGATTCTTACAAAAATCTAGACAAACTTTCTCCAAAACAATCCACAGTCTAACCAGTCACAGCCTCACTGGAGATACGAGATGCCATAACTCAAACTCCAGCTCAGGCGAAGTCACACAAGAAACAAGTGGATCTCCCGCAGCCTAGGTGAGTGCACTAATTACCAGCCTCTCTGCTACTCTCAGGTGAGCTGCTCTCAATTATGCTACTCAAGTAACCTCATCTTGTATAACTGATTACACATTCACAGGGCTAACAAGGCTGTTTTTCTAAGCCCACTGGTTACGGGAGTCCTCAAGTTGTGAAAGATCTAGATTCAATTAGTATTTTAATTACTTACATAAAGCAGAACTGTTTTCACAAGAGACACTGAAATCGTAACACCCCAAAAACTGCTTCAAGGTCAAGACATTCATGTAGGACACAAGCAAAAATTTCAAGCTCTCAGCCTGAACTACATTCATAGAACTTAAATGTGTGACATTGTGTGTGCACCCTGCCAGGGCAGGTGCTCCCATCTGGACAACAGAAACTTCCTCTGTTGAGAAGTGATAAATTTTGACATTGAGAGACTGTCCTAGATGTAGCTGTAACTATAAAAATATGCATATAGATGTGCACACACATGCGTGCACATGCGTATGAACAGTAACATTCCCAAAATTCTTTTTTAGTGTGGAGTAGATAGTAAGAAAAATACTGGTTTAAACTGAACCAATTAGAAACAACAAGTACCCCAACAGAGTGTCTGATAATTATTTCAGGTACTAAGGCCTCTTCTACATTGGATATTTTGCTAATTGAATTACATAGGCCATGAAGACCATTCTGTCTATAAGATATTGGAAGAAGAGTCTGCAACTCTTAATCCTTCAGAACCTTGGTTTCTCAAATAGTTGGTGTGTGGAGATGTAAGTTAATTTACCTAATACATATGCATGTATTTATATATATACACACACGGGTATTAAATTAATATATACACACTATAGATTGTGTTCTCAACCTGTAGAAGTCTGTTACACTATACAGTTATTCACAGCTTATATGGCTCACTCCACATACACTATCTACAGATAGTTCAAGGTACCCTGGTCTTTCAATCTACAAGCAGCTTATGTCTTTACAGATGAAGTAACTGGAACCGAGCAACATTTTAGCCTGGAAATTTTCAGAATGTGAATCTGATTCAATTTGCTCTTAATATTTGAGACTTTTCTCTCAGGAAAATAAGAATCAAACATTTGTTTCAAGAAGTTTGTACTTTAAAATATTGATATTCTTCTAAAGCATAATATTTCATTTTTAATGCCTTATATGAACATTTCTGATGGCTTGAATGTTCTGGGGACAAAAGCAATTACTGAAGCTTTGGAACCTTCCCAGAGGACAGCAGCTGCATTTGGCAACCACTTCAGTAATTTCTCAAAGGAGAATTACTCTGGACACCTTGTGTTGATTTAATCAGTTCTGTGGAGCTCAACATTTTCAGCCCAAACCTTCTTTAAAAAAAAAAAATTGCCACTCAATGGCATGTATAGCTGCCTCTGTTCCTAAGGAATCTATAAATGGAAGTGGCATTGGTACTCATGACTCATATACGTTGGCAGCGCTGTGTGGGCAACTCAGCACAGCATGTTCCCACCCCAAGACCGATCTACCTGGCTGGAACCTGTTTTCAATTTCATTTATCTCTTTCTCAATAAAATTAGTATTTGTGTCCTGCCTCTTAACAAAATAAAGATGTGAAAGTAACAGAATTCAAATAACATGGACTGGATATTTACGGATTATCAACATAATCTCTTTACTGAAGCTCTGTAAACATAATAATAAAGAGTGTTTCCCCTGACTCAACTCAATTTCACAGACTATCTGGTGTGGTCATGACTTTGCTGGATCCAATAGCCATAATACTCACTCAGAAACTACTTGTCTGATCCTTTCAACAGCTCAAAGCTTTGCCCATTCTTCTAATGTTTTTTCAAATACTGTTTTGATAAATAAAAATGAAATATTGCAGAATTTTATGTCTTGCTTTTTGATTTAGCATCTGGTTCTCCACTTCACCCTCCCTTTTCTAATAACACATCAAGAAAGCAACTTCATCAAGTTTTGCCATTCTGCATTACACGTGCCTTATTCAGTGGATCCTGGACAAGTAAAACTCACATACATTACAGAATTCCTCAGAAGGGAAGTTATCTGTTTTGAATTGCTTTTATCTGGCATGCATTTTTTATTATTTGCCTGAGTAGTTCCTCATTCTGCAGCTGGAGCTATAGGTGTCCATATTTATTCCAGAGCAAGAAAAAGAAACAACCAAGATTATTTGGGTTCCTGCAATATTGAAACTGTGGTAAGCAGTTTCCAGACTTTTATGAGGTCCCTCCTTCCTCCCAAGTCCTCTCATCAGTCACAGGGTAATCCCCATTCCTTCCTCTGCTCCTCTGTTGTCACAGATCTGCTGTCATTTGCAACCAAACTGGTTCTGCTCAGCTCCTTGGTGCTCACTCCTACATCCCCGTGAAGGACCACAAGGCAAACAGCTTCACTTGAGCATCAGCAGAACCTTTGCAAAAGACTCTGCAGGGGAGGGAGCTGTGAAGACCTTAGCAAGGAAAACCCTCAAATACAGCCTGCCAATTAAAACATCTACTCCCTGGCACACGGGCGTAGACAAGTGGGTGAGTACAGAGGAGGACTCCGACACTGACTTTTGAACAAAATGAGCAGACGCTACCCACCTTGAAGAGCTTGGATCAGGGTGAGTGAAGAACAGGGGCTCCACGCTACAACTTTTTTTTTTGGCTAAAGAATTGTGACATGCTCAAAAAAAAGCAACATAATCTAGTCAAAATTTGCTAGATTAAAGATCAGTTGATAAGACAAGACCAAAATATGAACAATAAATCAGTATTTTCTGTAGCATAGGAAAAGCCCAACAAGAACAGTGAAAAGAACACAAACCCACACTGTGCTACTGAAGATTGCTGAGATGCAATACCAATACAGGAGACAAAAATACCTTCCTTGCAGAAGGGATTTTGGCTAAGGACAGTTACTGGCCTAGAGTCTCTTTTGCTGATGATTTTGTGCTCTCCCTTTTCTGAGTAGAGGAAACCCAGGAGATCACAGGGGTACCTTTGGTGCTAACTAAGAAAACAGGTGTGGGAATCTTTCCCACCTTCCGTGCTATTGCACTCTGTTTTCTTTCCCCTCTTCTTTCTTCTCCATTACCATCTCAGTCATTGAATGAACTGGAACACAGGTAATTTGCAATGATTTAAAAACAACCACCCTTCCAGCCCTGGAAAATCCTTATCCAGATACCTGCAAACAAGTTGTTAACACAGTCAAATTCCACTAGGAATACAGATAATGACAAAGAAAGGAAGAAAGAAAAAACCCTGAAGAAGTGGTAACAAGAAAAATCACCTTTCAGCAGCCACAGGAAATTGAAAAAGAAAGGGGCTGTGGTTTAATTGAGAAGATAGAGCTCTCAGGCATATGAGTCTCTGGAGAAATAAGAGACATCCTATTGAAGGAAGTTCCAACTGTTCCAGGAAAACAAGTTGATACTCATTTTCAGCTCTGAAGACCCAGGCCCTTCTTCAGCCTCAGAGGAGCAAAACTAGTGAAACTGAAGTTCACTGTGAGCAAGAGACAGTACCAAATCTAGTAGGCCGCTTGCTCTGTCCACCTCCACAGAGCCATGAGGCATGCTGGAAGGAGGCTTTGGTTGTCAGGGTAAACAGTTAAGACAGATAAACTGTCGAAAGACAGGCTGAATTCAGAACACACAGGGTGTGAAGGACCGCCGAAGTTAGTTGATCCTGCTTGCTTTTCCAGCTATCCTGCACCCTCTCATACTAACAGCTGCCAAACAATGCTCTCCCATATTCTTTTCTACTCTCTCAAATCCACAGCAAGGCTGCATGAAGAAAAATATTTGTGCCAAAAAGGAAGAATGACTATTAACTAGTACTTTCTTTAAATAGAGGGAAAATAGGTTATAGATAGGAACCAGATTTTAAAGATGTTTGAAACTCCTTGCCCTTTCATCAATGATTTGCAAACACGGTCAGCAAGTAGCAGACTAACAGCAAAAATTTGCCTTTGCTCTCACACGCACTCGGACTTCCAAGGACAACTTAACCTCACATCTTTTGTTATACAGAAGCCTTTTAGTAAGAGGCTGAACAGGAGCAGATGGGGTGAGGGGGAGAGGAAAGGAAGGCAAGAAATATCTTTTAGCCCCAGACTAAACTGTGATAGAAATTTCCATCTACATTACAACAATATTTGCCTCAAGAAAGCAGTTTATTCAGCTGCACAGGAAAGAGGCTTGAATACTTTCTGATAATGCATTTTCCTAATGATGGCAGCGAGTCAGAAGTGGCACATGCCACAGAGCCACCAAATGCCTGAAGGGATTCTGTTTGCGATGTGCGCTCTAATTTTTAGCATTTCTCTATTACTGGCAATCAGAAATAAATACCTAGAAGGAAGTCTCCTCTCCAGCTCTACAGATGAGTCTGAGGAAATCCAGGCTGTTTCTATGGACAGGACTCTAGCCTGTTTCTCGAAGTTCAACTCACTGCTCGGCCACAAGCTCCCCTGTAAGCCACTTGGGCATGCCTACATGGGCTAATTCCAACAGCTTACACCCTTCTCTCCACTGACCCTAACAAAATAAACTTCTGCAAGTCTTTGTAAATGCGGAGAAAGCCATCTGCAGTCCTAACAATTCACCCGACGAGAGCTTGGCTGTGGCACTGCTGTAAACAGCCCCTGTTCTTGTGGGGAGACCTGAAGCATTTTTTCTTGAACTCTGCTGTGCAAATGCCTTTGACAGTAACACCTCCAGCAATATCAAAAAGTATTCTGGGACATGGGACAACACTAAAATATCTTATTCAGTAGCACCCCTCTTGCTTTTCTTGGGAGAGATTTATCAGAGTTTAAGTGATGAGATCACAAACATAAGTGGTATCTGCTTAGACCCTCGACCATGTTCATCTCACCAGCATAAAAGACTAAGTTAAAGGTTTTGATGTAGTTGCTAGGACTAGTTTAGCTTTTGTGCATATTGTTTAATTCAGTCAAGAGAATCAATAGATTTTTGGTATCCCTGCCCTTCAAAGCTGAACAAGCATGAAAAGTATCACAGCAACAGATCTGACGCGATGTGAGACAAAATACAACAGATATTGCTAACAGCATCACGTAACCATGCAATCAACTTGGGTCCCATCTTCAAGTTAAAAGCTTAGCACAGCACAGGATACAACACTGATCACTCGCCAGACTCATACTGTAAAGACACGCTACTGAAGAGGGCCTGGAAGTGTCTCCTCTTCGCTGCGTATTACAGAAGTGGGCATGTACGCTTCATGAGTCATCTCTGCCATACCCCCACACGGTTAAACCTTTTGGGGTTTTTAGATGCAATTCCTACATTTGTTTAGCTTCTTCTCAGACAAAATATACAGATAAAATTGTTAGGAAAGAAAGAAAACGCTGAATGAAATATGGTGTACATTAAAGGTATCAACAAGCAGGTCTGCTGCTGTTATAAGGCAGGGCTACAGCACAGTTTAATATCAGGAATAATACTTATTTTACATGACCTTGTTTTCGGCTACTTCTAACTTCAGCAAGCACTGCCACAGTTAAGTTTTTCTCCAAACATTCACTTTTGTGCCACCAGACCTCTGTAGGGAAGTTTCAATTAAAAGAGTTCAGCTCATTTATTTTTTTTTTTTTTCAGAATACTTTTATTTTTCTCATATCTATCCATTGTTTCCCCATCTTCAAGCTGCAAACCAGCCCTGTTTATCCCACAGTGGTGGTTTTGCTTAAGCACCCCAGATTCTAACAACACAGTATATAAACACACCTGAAGGAAGTGAACAACACTGTCTTCAAGAGCAGGTAACAGTAACACGTAGTAAGTTCAACCCTTCAACCACATGTTGAAAGAGGATGAAAGAAAAGTCAACATACACTAACCGGACACACTATTCTGTTCAATGAAGGAGGCACAGCCAAAAAAGTGTTTGTGTGACCATGTAATTAAATACAGCATCAGACCACATAGTCACAAGTATTCAAAAATCACAAGCTTGTCTTTTTAACCCTAAACTTTTGAATGTTTTGGCTTAGAACAATAAAATGACTTCCTTCTGGTATCTTTTTGTAATTCAAATGGAATTTGACAACATCTTACATTGTGTTTTGTTATTTCTGAGTTCATTTGAAGTTAACCTCATTCCGCAGTTCGAAAACAGGGACAGAGTATCTTCAGTCTTCTAAGCAGTTTTCTGGGACCATTTCATTTTGCAGGCAATTTTCCCCACTACTGTTTTTGTAAAGCAAATTCTTCCAGAACAGGTCAAAGGCTCTGACACTTACCTGGACTGGGGGAGGAGCCAGGTTCTTGCTTGATGCTTGCTCTGCATCAAGGGCTTCTCCATCCAAGTGCTTTTGATGACCATTTCTGTATGTCTCTGCCTCTTTCCAGTATAGGTTAAACCAAAATGTTAAAGCCTGCCTGCATGCATGAGCAGAACACTTGTTTTCTGGTGAGACCCACTGCAAAACTCTGTCTCTGCCTGTGCTCCCGGAGTACTGCCAGGTTCCCTAACAGATGCAGCTACGGCACGCACAAGCTCTCTTCACACACTGCAAACTACATCTGCTCAGGGCAGACCTACTCAATGCTTCAGTAGCCTTGTTTCTAAGTTTTTCAATATTGCTTTATCCCTTTATCATTTAATTAAATCACCAATAATTAAATTTCGTAGGCGAAGCTGAAAAAAATTACTATGAAAGGCCAAAATTAAAAGATACGAAGACTTATTTCACAAACCAAGTCTGGCAATTAAAGTCTACCAACTCTTCCTTACTACAGCAGAGTTCTGTGAAGAAATATGCTACAAATGGCTTTTGGCTGCCTGCCGAAGCCTCAGTCATTCTGACATGCATACAGCAAGACAACTGCTGAGTCAGTGTCAGCATAACATATCCATGATCTTCCAAGTCAGTCTTAAACAGCAAGGTTATTGGCCAGACTGTTGTCTTGCCTACCTAAAGTAAAGTGAAAAAGAAAAAAATATATACAGGATAAATAAGTTCAGGTGAACAGAACTCCTTCAAGAGAAGCGTTCAGTGGGATGAAAACTCTTATCTGCCTTTTTCCCCCCTGTACTCTTCTCAATGACCTTTTCCCCAACATGAGGCATTTATTGAGCATCCACAAAAACTGACATTATCCAGACCTGCTGCAGTGCCTGTAACTCAGGTGGGGTACAGTGCCTGTCTCTATGGCTGGGCACTTGAAACAACACAGACATTATATGAGCCTCCCTCACCACAGCTGCTGTACACTTCATGGGAATCAACCTCAAGATGCTGGAAACAATTAATTGGCTAATTTCTTGCCAATTTACACACTTAAAAGGAACAATATATACTGAGATGTTGCAAAAATAATACATAGAAAATATTTTTACTGCATATCTTTAATTGAGGATCCTCTTAATTTGTATCTGGAACAGCAGCTACCACTGAGATAATGATTTAAGTTCCCAGATATTAAAATCCAGAAAAAAGAAAAATCCATCTTTGTTTTGACCAGATATACTGATCACGCAAAAGGTTGTCATGACACTTGCCTGATTCATAAGGATGCCGCATAGTTTAATTATGGCTTTTGAAGCTCTTTGGGCCTTCCGAGAAATCACATACAGCATAACTATCATTAGGACAAATACAACTATGGAAAGGAATAGAAAAAAAAAAACAACCAGAAGACAAGACAAAGCCCATACACTAGATTATATTACAACTCAGGTTCATTTTAAAAGAAAACAAATACATGTGACATCAGATCTGCAGGAATTTGTTTTTTGTTGAGCTAGGAAGATGAAAACAAATTAAAATTTAGGAACCAATTTATTTCTAAGTCTAACAACTTCAGTGGGACTGCACCAAGGACAGATTTGGCCCAGAACATTAATTGAAGCATTCAAAAGTTGAGAGACTGATCAGAAATTTTGAATAGGTTCAATTCAAATTGAAAAATGTTAAAGTCTTACTGTGTAAGACTTTATGGAAAGTAGGGAAAACACCATGGGTTTCATTCTAATCCCTCTGAAATAGTTTTATTCTCCATTAAGTTTCACTGATGTAACCACACCATTATTTCTTGTTTCTCCTATGTAAGCAAGATCAGAATCAGGCTCCGAGTTTCTTGCCATCTGGTCTGAGACAGCCCCCCAATTAGTCAGCTGCTGCTCCCTGAAAAAATTGAAATCAATACAGTGAAAGGCTACTGGCATGCTAATCTGTGAACCAAAACAGACTGCAGTGAGAATCCTGAACTGAAACAAATTATAGCTAATGAGGTATTGTTATCTGCATCTTATGTGGCTTTGCTTCATCAAATACTTGCATACTCAGGACAGACTTTTATTCAGGACTTACAAAAACTTCACTTTTTTCAGCTATCCAAGCTGAGAAACAGCTGAGTATGTTTTCCTCGGTACAAGATGCACTGAGTTAACACTTCAACTTGTACAATCACATCAATTAAATCATAGTCAGAACATTGTAGAAGTCCTAACTTAGACCCACAAGATGTAACTATTTCCATACTTTCAATTATTCACTTACAGTACAGTATATTAGTAAGTGGCCATAATCAGAAAACCAGTATAAAATTAAAAATCCTAATATTTTCCCACAGATATCTTTTCAATATGGCAACTACATACATTAAGGTAATATGTGACCGAATTCCTCTAAGACACAATAGGAGATACAAGATTTAAAAAAAAAAAAAAAAAAAATCTTTAAAGACAGCTATATTCCTTCTCTTATTTATAGGGAAAAGCATTGCATTTCAAACACTTTTCCTGAAAAGCACTTCAGTCAGCTACCTAACTCTCTACAGCAATCACAACTGACATACACTCCTCAGCACTTATTTCCCAGCTGACTGTAGCTACCTTATTTTCTCTCCTGCATACCAGACAGGTGATGTAAATATATTTGCTCAGTCTTGCCAGGTAAGGTCTGCTTTATTAGCCCTTAGAAAAGCACACAGATGGAAGAGACCCTGAACTCACAGAAATGAAAATATTTCACAAGCACTCCCCCTTCTACCTGAAAATGGAGTCCCCCCTCCTTGTCCTGGTAAATAGGAATTGTTCAGGATACCCTCCCCAAGCCAAACAGGTTCATTCAGTGATTTCTAATTTAAGCTACAATTTTAATAAACTTCTTACTGTGGAAAGTGAGAGACATGACAACAATGTCTCCATTCCAACAGAATTGCAGGTAAGGATTTATCAGGCAGGGAGACCTCCTTTCCCATTAGGACCCCACAGCATGTGCACAGCAGGCTAAAGAGCAAGACAGCAGCTATTCATCCAGTTTGCCGCCCCTTGCCACCATCCACATCCAGCTGGGTGCAGCAGCTAGCCCTGGCACTCACCAGTTATGCTATATCTTGTAAAAGCACCTCAAAGGCAAGATGAACAGTAGTGTCAGATACAAATAGAAGTATACTGAAGGAAACAAGTTATTCCCCTGAAAGAAATAAAAACCTTTAGATAGGGGGGGGGGGGGTGGGGGGGAGGAAATTGTTTTTCTAAAGCCTGTCTTCTCTTTCTGCCATCAGATTCATGCTGTATCACACACAGGGCCAGGTATACTGTCAGGACTTAAAAGAAAACCATGAATGGAAGAAGCCACAGTTAAACTGCAGTTTGTCTCCTAAAGTGAAGACCTGTCTGCCCCATTGCTTGTTTTGAAAAGAAACAAACAGCATGATCTATAGCACTTTTCTTGGGAGATAACCACATAAGTTTATAGGCACCACTATTACAGAACCATCAATATTTGCTTTCAAATTTTCTTAGCTTAATTTGATTTCCATTTTCCTTCCTCAGAAAACCTGGGCTGCACCCCCTATCTTTCCCACATGCTAGAAAGGAGCCTGACAGGTGTCTTGCATTAAGGCACACAAACATTACCTCCATAATTAGTTAAGGAGGCTAATTTAAGGGGGTTTAACTAAGAATTAATAAAAGCTTGAAAAAGTCATCAGGTTTTTCTAGAACTAGGAGGAAACCCACTGACTAGAATATATATAAACATATACGGTTGGTACATCAATACTTTCATTAATAATGAAACATTTAATAACTTCATTTATAGCATTCAAAGGTTAAAGTATCATGAATAGATTTAAAAGTTGAGACATCAGGCCATATCTAAATGTTGGGAGCAGGTACAAAAACTGAAATGGTGTTCAGAGGGGATTATTTTTCTACTAATTTCGATATCTCAGACTACAGCATACTTAATGGGCATAATCAATGAAAAAAGCTTATTACTTTCTTGGTAAAGAGGTTTAATTAGGTAAAATAGAAAATAGCGAAGATGAGGATTTTGCATGTAGGTGTTTTATTTCCCTCACCTCCTCATGAATTTACAGTGAGTCTGAAGAGAGGACACTCATCTGTTCCTGAGATGTATGTGTAATCACAAATGCAGAACTGATCACCCTGGAAGTTCTCCAGCACAAGTAGCTTGCCTGTGATTCTTCAAAGTGTTTTGAACTTTTATGACAATGTTTTAGTAGGAATTAGCACAATATACTATTGTAACAGATGCTCTAGAAGCACCTCGAGTCATGCTAAGTCCATCTCAATAGAAATGCCCCATCGTTCCTGCAGAGAGGTTGTCAGGTTTGTTCCCGTCTGCACGGCACAGTTGGCTGTACACCCAAATGTCATCCAGTGGTAAAACTCTTCCACTTCATATGCACAATTTAACCACAATAACCTGAGATCTTTTGATAAGTCTTTGACGAGCACATTTAAAACCCTATAACATTAATAAACTTTGTACTTTACAAGCAGGAGGAAGGGGAGATATCCATATCTTCTTCCTGAATTATTTCTAATGGGCTACAGCCAGGTGTCTTCAGCCTGCAAAGCATTTCCTTTCCTCAGCAAGCACAGTTCTCTGCTAGAGGAGGACACTAGAATTTACTTCTCAAGGACTGGATCAGCACTGGACCTCAGTGAGACAGCTAGTTATGGAATGCTGACCACCTCACCCCGCACCCAACCCCCTCACATCAGTCCTAAAGAGGAAGGAATGCTCCTGCTCACCCAGTCATAACTAAAAGGAGAAAAAAAGACAGTGAAACAGATACCCTTGTTCTGTTCCTGTGATCAGTTTATAATATTGGGCAAGCTACCTACTCTCTCTTAGCTGTGCTGTTTTTTAGAAGGTGACAACAGTGTAATTTTCCAAACCTAGACAGACAAGTTCTCACTCTGGCCTCCAAGTATCACAAGAATGCACTGATGCTTAAATGCATTTATACGCATAAACCTTTCAAAAATTCTTGGGTGACAAGAGCCAGAAAAGTGCCAAGAGGAGCTATTCTAAAAAGGCAATAGGAACATACTGCAAGAATTCATTTCCCTCAGTAAAGAACTTCCTTTATTTATATACACAGGAATAAATCCAAACTCAATGCACAAAAAAAGTCAGGCTTTGGTCTTATGAATTTGTAAGTGATCAGACCCATGGGAAAGGGCAGAGCAGCTGCAGGCTTCCTTGGTTCCTTGCACCCAAATCTCTGTGTCTTGTTTCCAGTAGCTGGCACATGCCACACATGGTACCAGCTTGCAAGGCGGTGCCTCAGGGTGACCCTTCCTAGAGGCACGAGAGGCAATACCCAATGCAGAGGATAATGTTGGCATAAGGAAAGGGAAAAAGTGACAGCCAGAACAAAAAGGGAACCGGGCCAGAGTCTAGACATCTGAGTCACCCCCTCGGGCATCAGTTCCACAGCGCAAGCCCCAGGCAATGGCACACAGCTCATGCAGAGAGGCTGGCTACAGGCAGGCAAGGCTGACTACAAATCCTTACAAATCTTAGGAAAAAAAACACAAACACATATCACAAAACAAAACAAAAAAACCCACTCAACAAAAAAAAAAATACCCAGCCTCTTACAATTTTTTTTGTTTGTTTGTTAGAAGGAAAATACAACACAGGAAATAATTCACTTCTTTAAATACATCCACTCAGTTACCTGGGTACTCTAGCCTTTGCTCTTGGAAAGAACTAGTGAAGTGACTTCTGCTCTCAGTCACACAAGCATGACTCTGGAATAAATCACCAGCTTTCAGTGGGGTTATGATTCATACTAGTGTGAGTGAAAGCAAAACCTAACGTTTTGTTAAGACAAAGATTAAGATCTCTGAACCAATATGGATCTCTGTACTGGTGCCAAGTCCCAGATTTCTGAATTCTCATGTGTTTAAATCCAGTATCTGTAAAGCTTTTTGTGCTGCTTAGGAAAAAAAAAACACGCCTGAAGTAAAAACGACAGGAATTCTACATGTTGACAGGCTCCAAACTCCCAAATACTCACTCTTTGTTCCACAACAGTAGGTTTATCGCAAATATTCTCAAAGAAGGAAGGAAAAGAGGCTACACAAATATCACCCGACTGCCCCCATATGCCTGGAACAGACCCAGCTCTGCTCAGCAACAGAAATGCCACCAAGAGCCAGGACTCTGAAAGATTTTTATAAACTGCCCAACACTAGAGAAGGACTGAACTTTCATGTTCCCTACCCCTCTGAACTTTATATAAATAGAACAACTCTACCTCACCTCTCTAGTCCAGGCAGGATATATTAAATTTGCTGTGGACTCCCTCTCCCTACCACTGCAGGAACAAAGGCATTAGTTCAGGCTTCAAGCAGCCTGGATTCAACTCCCTCCCAGTCACCACCTCCCCGTGCAACACTGAGAAGCCACCATTTCCCTGTACCTTACTGGTCTGTAAAACTTGGGTAACATCCCACCCTTATCTCAAAAGGGTGTATAACTGCCTGAACAATGGGGGATGGGAGCATCAAAAATAATACAAATATGTATCGCCTAATTCCATGATTATCATAGCCAACAAAAACTATTTTATGAAGCCATTTTCTGTACTTTCTAAACAAAAATATTTTTGGAACTATTTGGAGGGGAAAAGGAAAATAATCCAACATGACAGTCAAAATGTTTAATTTTAGCCGAAGCTATTCCCTTAAGCCTTCATAAATTTATTCGTTTGATAAATTTGAAACATATCATTCACTGTAAAGTTTCTAGCTTTACATGTTTAGTGTCTTTTTTCCACTTCAAGATCACATCTAAAGTGCCTTCTTCAAAACTCCAAAAATGTATCTCTTGGCAAGCTCAGGTACATGATTTTTGCCAATGAGTTGCTTATTGCAAGGACTGTGAAAGAGGAGGCGTCAAGATTAAGCTTATTACAATCTTGTGTCAAGTTATGACTTGCTCCATACATTACCAAATTAAAAACACATGCAAGTATGTCTTATTAGAGAACTGTAAATAATTTTTAATGGATCCAAAGAGCTACAGGGAGCATTGCTCTACACATCTCTAGTTCAGTACTTACTCATGCAATGCCAAGTACTAAATACTCTGTACAATTCTTATTTTGGCAATGGTTTTAAACAGCATATTCTGTCCAAAGTCTCCTGCGCAATGAGTGGGGTAGATAAATAGCAGCTGCTGTATAAATCATCCAAAAGAAAGAAATTACCTAACTACTGAAACTTCTGCCAGCTCAGCAGCAACAGGTAGCACAGGCAGCCTCTCTGCATTTAGGTTTTGCTGGAATAGGGCAAGCAGGGAAGCGCTCCCTGCAGTCACAAGTTCTCCAAGACACCAGTGACAACCACACAGACCTTAGCAGCTGGTTAGCTTTTTCTTTCTTTGAAAAAGGCTCATTTAAAGAAGTGTAGAAATTAGAATTCTTTGCTTCGCCATTTTTCTTTTCATTCTCTGGCTAGAAATGTTGCCTCTTTCAGACCCAATGCAGGAGTGTTTTCTAAAGGCTGAGATGCCCTGCAGAAGGATAACACATTATTTCTAGGGACAGAGTTTTAAAAACAGGTGTTCTTTACCAACAGTGGGTGCACAGTTTATCAAGACACCAAGCTGTGTTTGCCAGTGACAAATTCAAAAGGGCTATATAATACTTGAACTCACAAATTCTGGTCCAGTCTTGGGACAAATGAGCTCAGGCTGCCTTTTTTTTTTTTCTTTTTCTTCTAACCACACCCCCCCCCCCAAAATCACCACAAAACAAAGAACTGTTCTAGGCCAGCAATAGTTCTCTGTCCTCTTCCCTCACTGGACTTGTGTGTGGGGATTATACATTTGGAAGACTTAACCCAGAGCAGGGTAAGAGTTTTACTTCCCGTTCAATCTCCAATTCCCATAGATTTTTGACTGTGAATACCACTTTTTGTTTCTCTGGTGGACTACCCGTGTCTCAAGTAGGGAATCAGCATACTTTGTAAATCCCTTCAGAACAGTATAAAATAATTATCATTCAAAGCTCACGCCCTACAGAGTGGACCCCTGTGGGATCACAGCTCAGGTCTCTCACCTGTTATCTGCTAGAGGCCACCAGAGCTCCTGGTTTCTTACACAATTTAAGCCTGTTCAAAAAAAATCTTGTGACTGTAATTAATGCAGGTGCTAGATTGCTGGTTAACTCCCCCAGCTCAAGAATGTTCTTCCCACAGTAGTCTTTCTCTGCACTTGTTTGGTGCCTAACACAACGCCTCCACAGCTCTGACTGAAGCCTCTGGGCATTGCTACAGTACAAACAATGTTTCGGTAAGTTAATTTATTTTGTTTTAATGATTGCAACATGACATTTGCTTCCCTGGAATATGTTCTTTCCCCAGGAAACACCTCCTGTAGATTTTGTTGCAGAGGCCGGGAGCAAGAAAGTTGTCATCTGGTTGTTAATGTAAAGGTCAAATACAAAAAAATATTAACGTTTAGAGAAATAATATCCTTTTATTTGATGATAAACACTCACATCCTAGGCCAAATTATATCAAGCACTGTGGGCATATATGAAGAGCCATTATGTTGTGGCAGTTACTCCTCAATCTGTATTTTAAAATGTTTGCAACCTAGATGGATTAGAAAAATGAAAGCCTTAAATGAACTGCAGCAACAGAAAGTCTTACCCAGCAGTTGTACCTGCCCAAGTACCCTCCTATGCATTTACACGTGATCACTTCCACATATTTTCCACTTACATGGCCATGGAAACTCTACTACTGCTACCCATAGACTGGGGTCAAATTCAGTTGTGATTCATTTAAAGAAAAACTTCATTAAAGGATATTGTTTTGCTAGCAGCATCAGCACTTATCGTCACTGTTGAAACCAACAATTCAGATCTTTTATACAAACAACTGCACACAGAAGAAAAATAGGGTAGGGTATAAACTGCAGTTACTTTGCTGTGAAATATGGTCAGGCACACCATGGTGTCTAGAAACCATTTCAAATGTAGGCATGACAGACATTGCTTCTCAGTAACATCCATCAGTGGCAACCCAAGACAGACTTCACAACAATGATTATTAAGCATCAAACATTTCCCTTAAAATTTGTTAGGCAACTGAAAACCATGACACATGTAACACTTTGTCAAACTATAGGGGCAATTAGCAAGCCAGTTCTGTGCGTAGGGAATTGAAGTCCATTCTACAGATGTGTATCTTGTATTCGTACAACCTCTTCCCTATAACTCCCACTCAATACCACTTTAACTAAACAAGTTCCCACTGCAGACACCAGCCCTGCCCCTTGCAACACTCCCACACCTCTCCTTAGCTCCTTCCCATGCCTCTCCAGAGCCAGCAGGCTCAGCCCTCAAAGGGGATGAGCAACAGCTGCAAGCACATGGTACAGCCTTTCCCCCTCTGCCAGGGCCCCAGGTTGGGTGGCACCACAGGCACCTGCTCTGTCATCCATACCCCCAAAAAATGCTTCCTTACCTCGATCGGAGGAAAGCTTTCTTGACAAAAAATTGTGTGAAATGTTTTTGTTCTGAGGAGTCAACGTTTTGCACAACCAAACCAGATTTCTCCCCCTGCCCCAAGAAGCATGAGGAGTTAGAAATTTGATAACCAACTCAACTCCACTAGAAACTCTTATTCTAAAACTCAGTAATGAATGTCAACTGTGTTTTAAGCACAGTGAGTCATGCCTTTTATCAACATCTAAATTTTATTTAGATTTTTGTTGGGAATAATTTCCTTTTTTATTCATTGCTTCATAGGTCATTCTTCAAGCAACAAAATCCACACAACAGCTCAATAATGTCCCAAGTTCAAATGATGGAGAAGATTTATTTCTGATCTGTTATTGTCAGAAATTAACATATACAGGAACCATTCTTATAGGATTTCAAAGACCTATAAAAGCATGCTCTAAAACATCTCAATACCCTTCTGAAGCAGATATGCATGCACTATTAAACTGAAGCCTTAAGACAACAAATAAGCCCAGATCCATATGTAAAATCAGTATTACTCTCTAAAGTCCTGACCCCTGCTTCCTTACTGTGCCTTATGGAATGTTATCTGTCCATGATGAAGGGCTTTCAGACTTGAAACAAGCAGATTACATTTCATTAGGTATTTAAATAAGAGCTGGGAGCTGATCAGTTTAGGATTTAATGTTAAAGAAAAACCTTTCAAGGTGCTTAAAAATAGAATCGTTTAGGTTGGAAGAGATCTGTAATATCATCAAGTCCAACCGTTAACCTAACACTGCTAAGTCCACCACTAAACCATGTCCCTAAGCACCACATTTGCAAGTCTTTTCAATACCTCCAGGGATGGGGACTCAACCATTTCCCTAGGCAGCCTGTTCCAGTGCCTGATAACCCTTACAGTGAAGAAATTTTTCCTAACATCCAATCTAAACTTCCCCTTGCGCAACTTAAGGCCATTTCCTCTCATCCTATCATTTGTTACTTGGGAGAAGAGAACACCCACCTCGCTACAGCCTCCTGTCAGGCAGTTGTAGCAGGCAATAAGGTCTCCCCTCAGCCTCCTCTTCTCCAGACTAAACAACTCCAGTTCCCCCAGCCACTCCTCATCAGACATGTGCTCTAGACCCCTCACCAGATTTGTTGCCCTTCTCTGGACACACTCCAATGTCTCAACATTTTTCTTGTAGAGAAGGGTTCAAAACTGAATGCAGTATTCGAGGCATGGCCTCACCAGTGCTGAGTACAGGTGGACAATCTCTTCCCTGTTCCTGCTGGCCACACTATTTCTGATACAAAATAATAATTGCGGGAGGAAAAAAAACCCCAGACTGAAGTTACTACAAATACATCTCAGGCAGGAAACAAGAAGCTCTGGGTCTTCTGTGGGGGTTAGGAGGAAATTTAGGGAACAAGCATTACAAAATCAAGTGGATAGAAAGTACTATGGGCAACAGATTACAGGAAGAGTAGTCAGGACTATACAGAGAAACAGTGTGACTCAGAAGATTTAGATGGGAAATATCCTTCTGCTACTGCTCTGCAGTGACAATTTTACCTCCGCAAAGAGGACTGGTCCAAGTCTGATGTCCACATCTTTAGAAGAATGTAGAACAGTCAGAGAAGTCACAGGAAGTATGAAACAACAGCTAGAGAGCATCTTAACAGACATATTGTTTCCCTTTTTAATACTCTAAATAGAGTAAGCTCTTCAAGGTGGTGTCATGACTATAGGACATATTAGATCCCCCAATGCCCTTTTACCTGAGCTGAGGAAGATACATCAATAAACAAGAGCAGAAGTCAGAGCCCATCACTTGCATATTTTCAGTAAGGCAAAAAAGTTTTTGAGCAAGAATTACTAGACACAGGAACAAACAGCTGAAAGATGCAAGGAATGTATCTGTCCCCTGAAGTCTTTCAGTGAAGCCTGGCTACATTCTGGATGCTCTTTTGCAAGTCCAAACTGCAGGCTCTGTGCAGGATAACTGAGGGATAACCAAATGGCCAGCACAATAGACAGCACAGGAGCTCATTCTAGGCTTACAGTCTATGAATACGTAAAGTAGGAAAACAAGTAACTTAGAACTGAGGGCCAATTCTCAGAGTATGCTAAATTACAGGAGATCTAATTTGGGATGATTTGCTGAGTGACTGTCACCAGTGACAAGAGAGGAATTCGATACAGTTCTGTGTTTTTTCTACTCTATTGGTGACATCCTTGCTGCTCCCAGAACTTTACATGGTTTTCAGAGACATTCAGTGGTCAAACAATATACTGCAACTCAATGTTCAAACAAATGTAACAATATCAAATACCTCTTAGCATAGTGAAAGCTATGAAGTGTAAACATGATGTAAACAAAGGACCAAGAAAACATTCTGTTTTCTAACATGAGATTTTGTTTAGCAATACACTGAAGGTAGCAAAACATATTTTAGAAGAGCAAATACCATCTCTCCCACAAGTAATGATGCACATTTGTTCAGCTGTTGCAAAATAAGAGTTTTTTATCAATAGCTTTAGAACAACATAAGCTGCCAGCAGTACCTGGAAACCCTGGTCCTGGACCAGTATTTTGTCATACCAAAGATTTTACGATTATGACAGCTACCCTATTTGCAATAATGCCACTTCATATTATTAAATCAGAGAAAGAGGTCTCTCCTGAAACTACCTCTTCCTAGCATTCAGCTTGTGCAGGTACAAGAATTCCCACTTTGCAACGTAACACCAGGGGCTGAGGGCAGACTCATCCATAACAAGCTGGCCAACTTTTAGGACTTCACAACACCTTGTGAAAATTTTAGCATTAAGATTCTATTACGTTTGTAAAGCACTGCTGTTTACACGTGCCTTTACTGCAATATTCGTATCATGTTACCTTATTAATGTACTATATTCCATGATTTATAGTCTCGATACATTTCTTTTGAATTGGGGCAGAGGATTAACTGATAATTTCTTTTTTAATTTCATTAGACCCCCTTCCTTGTGCTCCTCTGCTTGCCACCTTGCACCAGCTGAGCAGCAGGGACGGGGATGCAGCTCCCCAGGCTCCAGCAGAGGATGTCGGTGGGGGATGCAAGGCTGCTACTGCCCAGGAGGCAGCCCGGGACAGGAGGCGACACCTGACCCACTGCCTAGGGCTTGTGACAGCCCCTGCACTTTGAGGGGACACAGGAAAGCCCTGTCCAGCTCCCTCCCGTGCCCTCAGCCTGCTCAGGGGCTCAATGCAAAAGTGCGGAAAAGGGAGGCTCAGCTCCCAGAAATTGCAGGGCTTGCTCAAAACCAACAAGGTCTTCTGGAAGAGATTAATATTGAGCCTTTTTTTTATTTGCCTTCCAGCTTTTCAGACCATGCTGCACCTGCTTCACACTTTCAAAGCCTCTTCTAGAAGGGCAAGTAGACATTTTGCTTTAAAAAGATAACATTTCTAATGGATCAGCACAATTCTAGAAGCTGAGGTTTTAAAAATAATGCTAGAAAACATGACAATGAACACTAAATACTGAGGTAAAGAACTATGATTCCTCTGTTTCTGAATCAAAACTATAAACCTCTTTCCTCCATGACCTTTGGAAGCTGAACAGTACAAGCAAGTTTGTGAGCTCTGAACATCTGCCTGGCGAACCTCGGTAAGGTAAGATTCAGAACAACAGTTCCTAGTACTGTAAGCAAACATCACTCCACTTAAAATCACCCTGTTGTCAGCACCATTACTGTTAAACACTTATCTGACAGGAACACCACTTTGATAAAATAAAAATAACTCATTCTCTAGACAGCATGTAACATGACAGCTACAAACAAAAGACTAGAGAGAGGGAAGCAACAACACAGAAAGAAAATACACAGGTTGACATGGCAGATAACAGGCACATGGTGGTGGTTTTTTTTTAATTCTGCAGAGAGATTCCAGAAACCCAGACACACCTATCTAGAATCACACTGGCTTCAGTGTGCCCATTAGACAAAGTGCTGGCAACTGCAAAAAATGATCCATGAAAGGCACCTGATGGCCAGACAAATGAAAGGAGACCCAATTCTCCCAACTACTGTACCTTTAAGAGACACAATTCTGCAGGTACTTAAACAGAGAAAGAATAAGTAGGTTTTGATTGCTTGTTAATACAAAATAAACACTGGCAAAATCATGTGCTATATTTCTAAGTTTGCCTGTGTGCATATACAGCAGTCTTGATACAGACAGCTTTTGTGGGTATCGTTTCAGGGAGATAAACTGAAAGAATACTGTTGATTTTACTTTTACAAAAGGTTTTTTTTTTTCTGGTTTAGTGTCCTGAATCAGTCCACACAGAGGTCTGATGAGTACCAAAACTTGTAGAATACCAAAGCTAAAAAGATTATGTGAGCACCCTGGCAGGGCAGTAAGGAATGAGGCAACCTCCACCTCTCTGGCAGCTACCCAGACTGACTACAGGAGGGAAAAGAAATAAAAATCATCATCAAGTTTCCTTCCTAAGAAAGCCTGATGTTCAAATGACACAGTAACTCCACAAACTCAAGAAAGATAGTAGACTCCTCCTGAAATGGTTTCCACATTTCTCAAGCCTGTTAAAGAATGGGCCAAAATCAGCCTCCTGTTAGGAGCTGAAACCTCCCTCCAGCTGTGACTGTATCTTCCTCCTCTTCTTACTGTTGCTGTGTGACCAGGCAGAAACATGATTTAAAGTAAAAGGGAAAGTTGGAAAAGTAGGTGAGAAATGGGACTTTTTTCCCTTTATTTTAAATCTTTAAACCAACTTTGTTTGCTTTCTTCTCCTACTTCACTGAAAAAATACCAGAGAAAATACAAAGTCATAACAGCAGTGTTTTAATCAGTATTTGAAAGGCACCAAGCACTCTGCAGATGGGTGCCAGATAAGCACACAGATTTTGCCCAAGAGTAATGTTTGTCACTTGTAAACCCAGCAGCTTAGTAGGACCAGAAAAGTTACTCTGAAGTAAAACTATTGGGTTGCCAGTGGGGCCAAGTCACAAGGATCTAGGTAGCCTGCTCTGGCAATGTGCAAAGGAACTGTGCTAGATCCAAGCAAGTGCCAAGTTGTACGAGGAACAAAGCTTGAACCTGAGAGCGACAGACCTGATGGCACAGAACAGCAGGTTTGTGAATGAGAAGGTAACTTCTGAAGAAGCCAGTGTCCTTTGAATTATAGAAAGGACCCAAGAAAGCTGGAGAAAGATTAAGAGGTGAGAAAATACATTAAACGGAATGTGCATATTAGCTGGAAAATGGAGCTGCATATAAGCCAAAGGTTGCATATTCTTGCACACATACCTTTTTCTACCTTTAAAGGCTGTAAGTTGAGAACAAGCCTTCTTTCTAAAGAAATATGTTCTGGTTCAATCAAAATTTTTGGTCCTTATGTAGAATTACTCAGATAAACTCCATAGCCTCAGGTATGCAGACAGGCACTAATTTCTATTTGCTCCTAAAACTTGCAAACCATTCTCCTCTGTTCATTTCAGTTGCGAGTGTAGAATTAGCACCTGAAGTTCTAATCAGTCTATTTAAGTATTTACAATATGGCACTATTGGTTTCAGGTTTGTTTTTTTTTTTTTTAATGGTAGTTTCTCATCTGATCACCCTTCAAATCTCTACTGAGTTTTTAAAAATTGCACCGCTTCCCATTTTGCAAGCAGTCAGCATTGGTATATGTTTACCTAAGAGATGTTTCATAAACACCAGATGCTTAGCTGCCTGTTTGGACACATGTATTTTGAACTTCCAGTCATCCCATCTCTTCCCACTCCTCACACCATCATCTGCTCACGCAGCCGAGATCTCGCTCCTACTGCACAGCGCCACACAGTCGGCAATATGTGAAATGCCATGCAAGTCAGCTGCACATCATCCTGCAGAAATCTGGAAACATCAGCTGACATTTTTGATTTCCCAGGGACCCAAACAGATCAGACAGCTACTGACATGCTTCACTACAGAGGTTTAATGATCTGACAGAAGAACAAGGCAGGAGAATTCAGCATAGCAGGAAATCACAACGGAACTTCGTTGTTACCCATTTTTCTTCCTCTGGCCAAAGACGCTCTGTGTGAGGCTTGCCACACTGCCCCTCATACCAACAGGTACGAAAATCAAGGCTGGAGGAAAGGTTAAGCCGATTTAAAAGAAAAACAAGCCAGTTTTTCACAACTACAGACTGAATAGCTTGTTCACCAGTTACAGTTCAGCATATGGGTAGGAGCTTGGATGCCCACTGTATAAACAGCAAATACACAAATTTAAAGATCTCACTCCACTCCTCACAAGACCTTCATCCAGAATAAACAGTTCTTGGGCTCCTTCAAGGTAGGTTTACATAAGACTGTAGAATACCAGGTTGGAAGGGACCTCAAGGATCATCTGGTTCAACCTTTCTAGGCAAGAGCAGTCTAAACAAGATGGCCCAGCACCCTGTCCAGCTGTGCCTTGAAAGTGTCCAGTGTAGCAGAGTCAGCCACTCTGCTGGGGAGATTATTCCACTGGTTGACTGTTCTCATAGTGAAAAATTTTCTTCATTGTAACATAAAGAGAAACAGTTTTGTAAGATAAACTGCTTCCAGAAGAAAATAGTCCCTTTGACCCAGGTCCTAAACATACAGATACCAAAGCTACATTAAATTACAGTGCCTGCAAGGCTCCAGCAGTGTCCCCATGTATGTGACACCTGCCTCCCTGCAAGCTGGATGGGGTATTCATTGAGGAAAACCCTAGCAGCATGCAGACCCAGCAGCAGCTCCACCTCCCTATGGAGCACTCCACACAGGGAGGACAGCAGCACTCGGGCAGCCAGAGCCCCGGAGACACAGACCATTGGCAGGAGGCTTCCCAGGAGGACCAAGGCACTGCTACAGGGGCAGGTGGATGTATGGGTGATCTCAGCATGGGCCGAAGGCATGCTGACTGTGCAGGCAATGGGCTTGCAGGGGAATTTCTGGAATAGGCCAGCGGTCCCACAAGCGTTTTGGTGGGCGCAGTGAGAACAGAGCCATGAGGCCTCTTGGAGCAAAAACTTCCTGCTGCTGAACATAGAACTTGAACTTGTATTTTAAGTCAAAACAGTGAAATAGGAGTGTGACGTCTACTGTCAAACATCATATGAAATTGCAGCAGTAATAGGACAGGAAGATTTATGTTGTTTTCTGAAGGAAACTCCTTGTATGTGTTGATAAGATTGCTTAACTTCACCTAAACAATCCAGATAGTGATACACAACACAATTTGAAAAATTTCTGGTACAGAGCAGCCTATTGACCAATGCCAGAGAGTCACAAAGGGCAAGGAGAACAGGTGATGAAAGCTGACCTTTTTTTCTATGGCAGTCAGGCAGAAATGCTTTTTAAAATAGCTTGCCTGAACTAAAGTGTCAAACAACATATGGCATAAACATCAATTACTTCTGATTCAAACTTGCAAGTGCTGCCAATCTTAATCTATGGATCAATACTAGTCTGAAAGGCAGCTATTACAGAGCCAACTGAATGATTACAGTAGTAGCAAGAAAGGATTAATTTCCAGTTATCTGTCAATGGATAACACTAAACCACAATTCATGACAGATACGATTCTACAACTACTGAAGACTCCTCCTTGAGGACTGTGAAACCATAGCTATCTGTATCCCAGTGTTATAGCAAAAATATTAATGTAGAAAAGTCTGCATAATGGTTACTTTTAGAAAATAGAGGATGCAGACCCCTTGTGTGGGTGCATTTCTGCCACAGAAGCATAAGCCTCATGACATTTTGAGTTGGAACAAAGCTACATCGAGCTGAGGAAAAACAGGGCAGCATGGGGAAGGGAAGAAAACTTTACTGCCCTTCAGGGTAGAGTCAGCTCTGAAGCAACAGATCACTACAGTACACATTGAGCAGAAGCCGTGCCTAACAGCAATTAACTTAAATTGGGACAGCAGCAACCTTAATGAAAAGCTATTCAAAAAGGCTGCATTAGTTATGTCACCCTCAGGCTTGTATTTAAAACTGTCCCACCAAGTCAGGAGATTATCAAATACAATGGTCAAATATGATGGAGACGCAAGAGGACAACCTGGGTCAGACCAACTGGGCCAGCATCTGCCTCAGAGGTGCTGGTACAACATGCTTGGGGAAGCAGCACAGCAAACAGGACAATTATATGAAGATTTCTCTATTTCTGCCTTTCTCCACCCAGCCTCTGCAGAACTTTCCAGCTTCTAATAACAAGCAGTTACTTAATTGCCCAAACCAGCAGCAGCTTTGGCATACACTAATTTACTGAGGGTACTGCTTCTTAGAGATATACTTGGGTACATTCATTTTGGGGCCTTTCAGAATGTCTGGTGTCACGACACACACACGCCACTCTCCTAGGAGAGAAGTCAGCGAAACCTGGAATCTTTCTACACCAAGGTGTGCTGACATCAAAAGTAAGAGGCCTGCTAAGAGGAAGGCTGTAAAGAGTGCCAACAAGACTAGATAAAATGCTGTTTGAGAGCTGTCAACTACGTCATGAACTTCAGTAGGCGTTTGGCAGTTGCTGCATCTCTACTTTTGCAAACCTCACATTCATAGAAGACCATTTATGGTCATATGTGTGTATCACTACTGCCACAGTTTAAAAACACTTATCACCTATGGGAAAATGAATTTGAGTGCAACGCTATCAGATTTGCATTTCATAAATTTCAAATAAAAGTTGCTAGCAAGTAAGAAATACATATTACACCAAAATAAATAACCATACTAAAACTTCTAAAGAACAGGATAAGAGATGCCTCATTAGCCTCAGCAGTTACCATATACACTATTTAGCTTGTCAGGTACATCAGCTTATAGCAAATTATTGTAGTGGGTATCTGTGATAACTTCTTGATAGTTCTGACTCACAGTTATGATTTGAGAAGTCTGAGAAAAAACTTACTAGTAAAAATATTGAGCTAAACTGCATTTTAAACAGGAAGTTTAACCCGGAAAAACAAATAACCAAAATATTATCTGCAAACAGGGAAAATATTTTTCTTTGTATTAATGCTTTATTCGGTTCTACTTCTCTATTTGTTTTTCCAGTGCTATCAGCAGTATAATATCTAAACTTCTCTGTACTTCTAAGACAACATGAAAAGAAACAATTGCTGACATTTGATTTGGAAGTTATGTGAACTCCCTCCAAAAGCTGGATAGTGACATCCATAACAAAGATTCAAGTTCCCGTTGTAGCCAAGACCTTTTTTCAAATATAGTGAAAGGAAACACTTTTGTTTTTAATTTACATGCTACGTTTAAGCCTTCCACATAACACAATACAGGAGGGAAGGACAAACACTTTCCTCCCCACACCTCATGGTTGGTTTATGTTTGTTGCATTATGGAGGGGTAAGGGTGTTGTTATTTTGTGGTTTTTTTTGTTTGGGGGGGTTTTTTGGGTTTTTTTTTTTTGTTTTTTAACAATTTCCATTTGTTTTTAACCATTTCACAGCTGTAACTCTTCTGGATGGTACAAAGCATTCCTGGATAAGACAGTCCCACTTTTAGCGGAAGCACTTGATGCCAGCCAGCAGAGCATACCAAGACATTATGAGTTTGAAGCAAGATATTACCAAGGAGAAAACTATCACTGATTCTTGGTATAACCACTAAATGACAAAGAAACGAGAAATAAAAAATAGTTTATCCAAAACACTGAAGAGCACTGCTTTCCTACTAAGAAATACAGCGTTCAGGACCTTCGTGCCAAAATGATACAACAATCAGTGAAACTACACCATGACACTGCAGCAGCTCCCCAGCATTCAGTTTACCAGAGAATCTACATCCCCCACCCCATCTGGCACCAGGCTTCCCCCATTAATGCCACTAATTCCTTGGGTTTTATTTTGGCAAATTCTGTTCACAGTCTTATTTGGCCCATAGGACATTGATCTTGACTAAAATTATTACATCCTGCATCTGCAGGAGGAGCAGCAACTGAGAGCCAATTAATTTCAAACAGGTTGGAAAGTTCTAATATACTCCATTTCTGGGGCAGCTCCTCTGACCTGGCAAGTAAGTGAGAAAGAAGGTGAAAAAACCCAATGCATTTCAATTTTTTATTTTTTATTATTTTTTTTTCCAGAAAGCTGCTTTGGCTTTTTTAGTCCACACTAAGTTGTCAGACATTTGTTTCAGGTCATCAAGCTTGAGGAGAAGACAGTCATCTTTCTTGAATGCCTATATAGCATTTGGTAAAGCAAAATCCCAATCCTGACTGAGGCTACCAGATGAGCCTCTACTCATCCCACACACGATTATCTACAAACAAGAAACAGGGACATGCTCTTCAGTCTTGTCTCTGGAGTCTCTTATACTAGCCCAAGTGGGCTCAGACTACAGCCCAAGCAGCAAATACTGGCCTGCTCTGAGGTTGTCAGCTCCAAGAGGTAGAAGGCAGAGCAGAACCTGGCCTGTAATCATCTTTGCTTCCTGTATTTGGAAAATTACCTTATTGTCCTCTGGATGAAAGCAGATGCATGAATATAAGTTGTTATGCACAGTATGCATTCAAGCCTTCTACAGCACCATGCTGCTGGCAAGGATCTTTATCTGGCAATGCCCTTGAAACCCACAGGTCCTCTCTAGGTTTATCCAGAATATTTCTCATGATTGTGGATAATACTGAATGAAAATCCCTCTGACAATATATAAGTTACTGTACTCTCTATACACCTTCTTTCTGACAGAAAAAACACTAGAAAAAAGATATGAGAAAGTCAGCTACTTCAATAGTTGAAGCACATAAAAGGAACATTTTAATAGCTCGCTGTGTACATTCAAATAGCAATGCTTTAACAGCCTTAGAAGAATATGCCATTAGCTTTGTTCAACAATGTTTTCCTCAAGAAATTTTGAAACACTTGAATAATTAAAGTGTTCCATGAAATCATTCAAAAAAGTATTGCCACACAAGTAATTTACCAGGTTAGCATTAAAATACTCCATCCTCCTATTGAGTTCCCCTCTTAGAAATTTGCTGATGTGTTCAATAGATGTATGTTAGTTATAAAGCACATGATATGAGAAACCTAGATGAAAAACATTGTTTTGGCTTACAGAAAATAAGGATTAGATGAAGGTTTGCAATTAAAGTATGTAGCCAAAATGAAATTCTTCAGAACAGTTATATATTTAACCAGAGACTCTAGAGTCCTAGTTTATGAAGCAGTAATAAAATGGATGTAGCATACTTGAAGAGAAAAAAACTAACAATGAAATGCTGAGGTCCAAAGAACCTGTTAATTGTATTAAGTATGCTGTTGGTACCTCAAAAATATTGGTACATTAGGCATTGCAATGGAAGCTTAAGGGACACTTAGCCCCAAACAAATTTTACACTGTTTCAAGGAAATATTAAAAAAAAAGCAGAGCATTCATACAGTTCACAACAGTGTTTAAGAAAATTATCTAAGAGATGCTCTTAGAAGGAAAGAGAGGGGATATAAACAGAGCCTGACAGCAATTTTCCGTTCTCCCTCATGAGCTTTTGCTTGTTAATGAAATAAAAACATAATGTAGTTCTGTGACATTATGCACTCCCAATTTTATTAGCCATATCACAAAAATCATTCTTAGATGACAGAATACCAATTCTTATTTGCTATTTTAAATTATTTAAAAAGTGAAAGAAAAGATCTGAAAAGGGTAGTGATAGTTAATAAGCCTACTACATTCTGAGCATGTATGGTAACAGAAGAGTTAGTTCAAATCAACGAATCCATCCATAAATGAAACAATAACATCTCAGCACTTTTCAGTAAAAAACTTTTTTCACTCATCAGGGAAAAGCCACTTCTCCTGTCAGCTGAACAGCCAAGCAAACTGATGCAGCATGGTTCAAAAGAGTTAAAAGAATTTCATCACTTATATTTTGTCTCTTCATACATATTTGAAAGGTTTAGTTATCACAGAGCATTAGGCTGAAACATACAAGGTAAGAGAAAATCACAGCAGAAAAAGTCTCTGTATATAGGTTTGGTTTATTTAAAATAATCATGTGGATGTTCATTATCATGTATGTTTATTCCAGCAGCACAAATCTGAAAACCAAGAAGTATTTACCTTTTCCTAGAATATCTCTACTGTTGGCACTTCAAATCCACTTTTTCTCTTCTCATCTGAAATATTTATGTTAGCCAAATGTCATATTCCTTAGTGTTTACTCAGCCCTCTGCTAGCATAAAACTTTTCAAGGAGATTGTTCCCTAAGGAAGTGTTTTTCAAAATAAATAACAAAAGCACCACTCATTTATTCTTGGTACATCCTAAGTCAAGACATAGAAGTGAAAGTCCCACCACATACTCTGCTGACAGAACTCAAACTCTTGGAAAAGCAGCATGGAAAACAAATATGAAAGTCAGACATGGAGGCTGTCATTTCTCAACAGCAATGCACCAGACTCCAAAGCACTTGTTCCTTGCAAAGGAAGAGTACAGGAATTCCAGAAATAAGGGCTTGCTCTGTGAAGAAAACCAGGGTGAAATAAAGGGAAAACCAGGCAAACCGTTCAGCTAGCGCTCAGTCCGATAAAACTGGCAAGAGAAACATTTCTGCTGGGACTTTGGTCATCACCTTGCAGGGCTTTGCTATGGGAAGGGAGATCAAGTCTACGAAGCGTGGAAGCAGAATTAAGCTGCTTATGAAACACCACCAAATTGAACGGACAGAAACAGCATCTCAAGAGAAAACATTTTCTTTTATGTTAAAAGCAAAACCCCACAACTTTTCATTGGCTGGCTACTGTGTTTAGAAAACAGTCTACCTCAGCAATACTTCCAGCTTTACGCAGTTGTAGTATTAGGTGTTTTTTCCGTAAATAACATCTTCTACACAAATGAATCTTACAGCACACTTCAATCAAATTTTATTCATTGTATATTATCTCTCATGGCCTAGATCTCCAGCTGCAATATATCAGTGCCACCCTTTTGACTTAATGCAAACTGAAGATTGTATGTATATGAACATTTTCACTCCAGCTGCTGCACTGCTATTTCTGAAGTGGAAAATTGTAGAGTGTTCAGCCATCTTCTGAACTATTCAGATCAGTAACTGAGAAAAACGTTATATCAAAATGAGTCCGTAAAAAGAATTCAGGGAATAAACAAGTCAATCCACATCATTATGTGCATGAACAATCCAGACATCAATCCAAATGCATAATTTTGCACAATACAAATTAGCTGCTAAGAAAAGAAGACCAAAGTATACAAATTAAGAGTAGACAGTTCTACCCAGGTTAGCCTGTGGAAAACAATCGTCTTATTGCTAGGAAAGGTAGGGACGCATTAATTACAACATAATATTATTTCCCTGAGATTAGAAAACACCGATTCATCTGCTTCCATTGCTATACCTGCAGTAGTTTTATTTAAGAATGTTAATGGGATTATGAAGCAAATCCTCCCATCATCCACACTAATTCACATTGGTTTGGATCACCCAGGAATTTTGGTGCACATATACTGTATTCCTTCAGAGGAAACTAAACTGTAATCTCTTCTCCAGCCATACACAAAACAGGTCTCAATCCCAAAGGTGAACAAAAGCATTTGAACAAGTGTCTGGTCTTTTGGACCACACTGAAACTATTGATTTCATTTGATACTTGTCTTTAACTACATGAAAAGGGATATAAAGCCAAAAGAGCCACCACTGAAAAATTTTGAACGCAGTTTCTTTGAAAGATTTAACTGTAACAATCTATTAACACTATCTGAGAAAGTGTCTAGAAATATTAATCAGGTAGGAGGACAGAGCCTTTCACACTCAGACCTGACATTAAGCCCAAAACTAAGAACTGTTAAATAGTGCAAGATCTACAAGACAATTTTTCATGGCTATCTTAAACTAAGATGAATTAGGCCTCCTTGCACTTGTTTTATGTGCTATCCATAATAGCCAATTAGATTCTTGGAAGTTTACTCAGCAAATATTTAATGTTATTGGTCATTATTAACTAGATCAAACAGTTACATTAATCTTGTACATCAAGTCAGCAACATGCTTGGAAAGCTTGTCATCAGCTCTGATCGTTAATACCTCAAACCCTTAATAACTTCCCTATATATCACAAGCCCAGGGTCAGGGAGTTAATAACATTATTACCTGCATTCTCAACCATGCAAGTGAGAGAGAAAAGTATAGTCATGGAGAGTGATGGAGAGAGCTAGTGTTCTAACAGATTAAATTAAGGGTGAAGCAGACTACGGGAGAATCACAGAAGCTACTTAAGTGCACCAGAACTATCTCTGCTGAGATCTGTAACAAACGTTTTGTGTGTGACCCTCAACAACAAAACCAGATAGGTGAGTTACAGGTATGGGGAAGTGGGTGGAGAAGTAATCTTTGGAGTAGATTGAAAAGGCTGCAGTCATATGCATTTGGAAACATATTCTGATCATCTTATTTTACCAGCAGGTATTACTTACAACATGAATTTCTAAATTCATAGGAATAGCTGGTCATAGTTTTTCTGCTTCTGGGACTCATATCATGTAATATTATATCTGTAAGCCCTCCTGCATTTTTCCATATCGCACTGTGTTTGATTATCCAGTTTTTAAAATCCTCCACCTCACTTCCACATTTAAGGTATTAAGTGATCATGGGAAAGTAGTAGGAATTTTTCCATGAAAAGTGTGAGGTTTATTCATTTAATAAAACAAAGTAAGAAAAACTAAGCACTTTGCACTGTCTCATTCTCCCAAAACATGCCACTTGCTTTTGACCTTTATTTTCTTTTCACACATTGCCATACTTTAACAGGTCCCCCCAAATGGCTTAGCTCAATATGGTTCATGCAACTTGAGTCCCTTGCAAACAAGAAAAAATATGGATCATCTCCATTATAAAGGAAAAAACACTTTTGAGAGCAACCAGACAGGAATAACCGATACACACGTAGATGCAAGAAGCACATCCATTCTTAGTTTTTGGAGGAATGAAACAATACAGACTTAAAAGCTCCTTTGCATTTGACATTAAATCCTGTAAGCCCGCACAACCTGGTGTCTTGAGTTTGGCTTGGATCAAAACTGCTCTCTGTACTTCCACGTGCTGTAGAAGGCAGTAGTGACCAGTTAATAGAAAAAGGATCCTAAATCATTAGTTCCACATAAAAACGCAAGCAAACTCTCAGCATACAATCACTTCTCCCCATACTACTGAACTCCAGTACAACACACACAAAGACACCAAAACAAAACCCCCTCACCCACCCCTGCTAACAGAACTTATAACAGGGCTGATAGCTTCCCACAACCACATACAGAAGGGGAAAATCATGAAGCAAGCAAGCCTCACAAAGTTAATTTTACACTTTTGAGAAGACTAGACTAACGCTTTGGGGTTTGGTTTTTTCCTGCATTTGTATGTTTGATTTAAGCTCTCTTGATAAGTCTAGAAAGAGCAGTGATTAATAGTCATGGCCTTTTCTGATAGATTAGTTGTTACCAGAAACAAAGTCCTTGAGTCATGCAATTCAACAACCTGCATGAGCCATTGCAAATTATTCATGCATACAAGATCAATACTTTTTTTTAAATTGTTTTTCTTTACTTTCTCAATAAAACATGTTATTATAATTCATATCATATGTAAATAGTAATTCCTTCCAATTGAATAAAAGCCTTTAATTACCTTTAAGTACAAGGTTTATTTTCATCTAGGGTAATACATTATAGCTCAAGCAATCAGAAGTCCAGAATAAGACCATGAGAACAGTGAAGTGAAAGAACCATCTAATTAAAAAAAAAAATCTAGGCAAGAGTTTTAGGAGTTCCCATTACCCCTTGTCAGGGCTGTCGTGAACAATTCAGTATCAATTTGGTTTAGTATATTAATGCTGGGGTTCCCCCCCCCCAAAACCAGCTAAACCATTCATGCCTACCCTCACTGTTGATGAGGCAGTCAGGTGGATTTAATAGCACACCATCTGTCTGTCTGAACAAGTTGTGGTGGTAATGCTGCTAAAGCGTAGAAGGAGCTATTTGTACAGAAATCAGGGCTGCAGAGTAAATAAAAGCTTATGAAGCTAAACTGTAAACAAAGCTGATTTTCAATTAAAGTGTATTCCTAGAGAAGCACATGGTATTTCAACTGGAAGGACGATTTCTCCATTTCTTCTTCATTTCCCAGTGTCACAGTGTACTTTGAAGTACATCTCCACCTTTTGAAAACAAACCTCACTCACTATTAAACATGGAGATCAGCAAAGGAAGACATGTGCATGTAACAGGAAAGATCAACTTGTCTAGTCATAACTGAGACATCTTTTAATTCCTTGCTCTAAGATGAGGGTTTGGATTTTTCAGCTTATCTTGAGAAATACTTCTAAGAGGCAGAGATGAAAAAGGAAAGGAATGAGAGGAAACCATGGTAATCAAATGGTCCTTTGAGTAGACAGAGTTATTTATCTTTGGTAGCTTTGGTAAAGAACATTAAGCCTGAAGTAAACAGCCCCAACACACAACTTGTGAAGAGATACGATGAACATGCTTTTTCCCCACTAAGTCAGGAACTTTACTGTTTTCTATGTCTCCATTCTTGACTAAACACAACCTAAGTAAACCTGGTGTCTTTAGATCACTTGGAAAAACATGTTTGCATTCTTTGCACCATCCAGCGTAAGTTTCTTGAGGAAACCTAAGGCAGAGGACAAGAAGGAAAAGGATGGTGGGGACACTTCTAAATTTGAAGTCACTTGTATTGTGGTCAAAGAGAAGAAAATTACATGCAATGTGGTTTCTGAAAAGCACCAGTGGGCTACAAGCAATGCTGAACATCATGCTTATGGCTACGCTCCACATACCGATTTTGGTGCCATCCCAAAGGATTATCCATAATCACATAGATTAGTGGGGGCTTAAAAGGAATTAATGGATTTTATATGTTTTTGTACTCATCCTTCGTTCAATTCAGTTAATGTGAAACATTATTCCATTGCTGACCTCCAACTAACTGTCTACAGCTATGAGTCACTTTCAGTTTGCATTTTAATTATTTGCAGAGATACACAAGTTTTAGGTGTTTTTTTTAAATAGTAATAAAAAGTCCAGTCTGCTTCATTTGGAGAGTCTTCTCAAACAGCAAACTCAGTTATTTTATCTTATCATACATTAAGTTACAGTAATACCCTTTACACAAAATAAATTTCATGCCAAAATGATGTGGTATTTTAAATTATGCTAGTCTCAATCTAACAGCACCTTGAAGCTTATAAACTTCATCATAAGCACTTTTCCCACTTCCCACATTACTTTGTCTTGAGTTACAAGACACATTTTTGTGGGGTTTTTTTTCTCTCCCTTCACAAGCCTTTGACTAGAACATAGGAAGAAAATTACAGAAGTCACTCATCTGTAAATACTGGTTCTCAAATCGGCTTGTAGGATTCCAGACTAAACTTCTTAATTAAAAGTATACTTATATAGATCCTTCTGGAGTGACGCAGGTTGGGAGGGCTTGTAAAGCAATAGCAAGCAAAAGCATTAGCATTCCATCCCCATTTACATCCTGCTTGAGCATCTGCCCCTGAGAAAGAGCTGATGGTCAGGCAGCTACGTGAATGGCCACCACCTGAGCCAGCACCTTACAACAGCTTACAGATGCTCCCTCCTACCTTCCTTTTCGCTTTCCCCAAAACAGACATCCATCTGCCCTCAAGTCACCCTGCTTTATTCTTCCAGCTCAAGTCCTCTGGAGACTGTTGCTCCTTTCCACCTTTCCCTCCCACTCCCACGTCTTTTTGAACAGACACTTTGTGTCAGTCACCTGTCTCTGACAGCTCTTCTGCCTTGTTCTCCTACCTCTCCTCTTTGACAACCTTCAAATTAATTTCTATAAACTCTAGCAGTTTGCATGAGAGCACTGCTGCCCAGTGCGTCTGGGTGGGGAGGCTTCTCCCCCTCACTCCCCTAGCAAGCACGCAACAGTCATTAGCCAGGTTTGTTCAGCCTCATCAGGTCACTGTCCCCCATGCCTCCATGGAAACAATGGCCAAAACCAGGACTCGGGCGTATTTTATTCAGCAGGCTGTTTGTGTTTTGCACATTTTCAAGTCCATAAGGCTGCTTGCTAATGCAACCTTGCTAGCTTCAGAGCTGTTTAAGGGGAACATCTGTTATGCTTTCAACCTCTCTCCTAAAGATAGGCACCAAACTGCAGAGCAGCTTTTATATTCACATACATACACACAACACACTCAGTAATTACTACTCATTACTGCTAATGTTGAATAAGCAGTTGGATCAGATGTTTATCTTTTAACAAGAGATTACTTTTTCCCCCCCAGCATACCAGAAACAGCACGCCACTTCAGACCCAAGAACTGCATCTACCCTGATCAGAAGCAAAAACCAGCATGCTGAAGTCTAATTGGAGAGCTGGTGAAATACTCGTGACAGGTTGCTGCCGAGTCACATGAGGAGCATGTGTAAAGTTTCCATCAGGAATTATGACTACACATTTGCTTTCTTCCTTTCTCCACAGTAGCTCCAAGTTGAGATTTTATTACCACATTGAATCTTTGTTCTCCTGCCAAAAGATGTTGGATGTTGACAGCATAAAAATTGAATGTTTACAACAGTTTTCTGAAAACACTGACATTCAACAACTTTGACATCTTTTCTCACTTTTTATTTCCCTAGTATCTGATGGAAGTGCCTTGGGTTTCATGACCATGCAAAGTTTTGATTAATATTACAAGTAAAAGCTTTAAATTTTGAATGCTGAGCATGAAATATTGGACAGACTTCACTTTCCATTTCTTCCTAACAAAGTTATGTACATAGACTGAGAAGCAAAATCTGGAAACGCTTTACTAATTTAAGTGTTCTTTGTTCAAGGTCCACTGATACAGATCAGTGTTACTCAATTTGGGAACCAGCTCCTCAGGCAAGCTCTTCCCCAAACAGTTTAAAGGGGGGGGAGAGGGGGAAGTACTACAAGACTCTTGCCCTCTTTATTTCTTTTAAATTTAAGTAACTATATAATCTTAATAACATATGTTCCTTCCCCTTTCTTTAACCTCTCCATCCTATATTGTCACATCTTCCACTGCAACTTGCCAGAAATCAAGTTCTAAGCTTTTCAACACAGACATTTGACAAACACCAGCTGCACCTGCTGTGCACTGAAGTAAGAGAAGCCATCAGCAAAGAGTTATTGTCATCAAATTTTAGTGGAACACTTATACATGAAGACTGAGACACAGTGGCTTTGGGTAACCAACTTTAGCATCTGCAACAGTTGACTGTTTGCCCCCTCAGAAGTGTTCAGTAATAGGAGGTGGCAGCAAGTACTCTGTTTAGCAGCTAGGGAAAATCATAGGGTTTTTTAGCCTGGATTTACTTAAGTGGGCACCAAACACAGCTGCACAGCCATCTGTAGAAGCAGGGCTTCTCTTGGAACCAAGCAGGTTGCCTTCTGCACTTGAATTTTTGTTTCTCACTGCAGTCAGACACTAAGTTGGAGAGTTGAGCTGCAGCTTTTAATAGGACAAGGTTATTTGGTCGAGGGAGGTGATTCTGCCCTTCTACTCTGCTCTGGTGAGACCTCACCTAGAGTACTGCATCCAGCTCTGGAGCCCTCGACACAAGAAGGACATGGAAGTGTTGGAGGGCCACAAAAATGATCCGAGGGCTGGAGCACCTCTCCTGTGAGGACAGGCTGAGGGAGTTGGGCTTGTTCAGCCTGGAAAAAAGAAGGCTGCGGGGAGATCTGATTGCGGCCTTTCAATACCTAAAGAGGGCCTATAGGAAAGATGGGGAAAATCTTTTTAGTAGGGCCAGCTGTGTCAGGACAAGGGGTAATGGTTTTAAACTAAACCAGGGTAGGTTTAGACTAGATATAAGGAAGAAATTCTTTACAATGAGGGTGGTGAAACACTGGAACAGGTTGCCCAGAGAGGTAGTGGAGGCCCCATCCCTGGAAACCTTCAAGGCCAGGTTGAATGGGGCTCTGAGCAACCTGATCTAGTTAGCGGTGTCCCTGCTCACTGCAGGGGGGGTTGGACTAGATGACCTCTAGGGGTCCCTTCCAACCCAAAACATTCTATGATTCTATTTAAAGTGCTCTTTTGATGTAAAATTAAACGTGATAAGACAGAAGGCCATTCAAAGTGAAAAGAGTTAAACCTGCACTCTATTCCCACATCAAGCAGGAAGGCAAAGACCAAAACAAAGAAAACAACTTCCTT
Organism: Egretta garzetta; assembly: GCF_000687185.1. Taxonomy (NCBI): domain Eukaryota; kingdom Metazoa; phylum Chordata; class Aves; order Pelecaniformes; family Ardeidae; genus Egretta; species Egretta garzetta. Next base: position 718,966 of record NW_009260059.1, read on the forward strand.
AGGTTTACCACTATTTCTTCAGCAATTTCTTTTTAATCGAAAGGTCTCTTGCTGGCATCTGCAGCTATCTTACAGAGGCTTCACGTCATTCAATTAATAATGTAGCCTATTATTTCCCCAAAAGATGAAATATTGAAGCAATAGCTTTTGTCAAAATCTGAGGCACTAGAAAATTGTTGGCCCTTCAGGGAAAATAAAGGAACTTCGAAGGTTTGTTGGGTTTTTTGTTGGTGTCATTCCTGCCCCCCAAGTTGATTTTTAACCTCCTCCCCTCCTGTACTGCTGCTATTTGTTTTCCTCATCTATGAAGGGAAGGTTTTCATAACTACATGTTGTCCCCCAGGTGCACTTGAGTTGCTAGTTCTCTCCCAAACCAATGAGGATATTCATGTTTCATCCACTAAGGCAATTCAGACAAATCAATACTAGAGGTTCAATTCTCAGTGTACAATTCCACCTACTCACAACATTGCTTATGAATGTGTACATACATAGGTACACAAGGCTACGGCAATCCACAGCTCTTCAAGTTGATAGGCACTTTTATAATGCTTTCATGAATAGTTCATTTTCCCTGCATGACCATACACCTTCTAACATCTTGTTAAACAAAAGCAACTATTCCCTGAAGTGTCAAAAAATTAATTTTAGACATTTCTAGTCAGTCTTCTTTCTGATGACACCAATTTAGTCTTGTACTAAAGATTACTCCATTTCCCACCAGACTCAGAAGCAAGACTCTGTGGATGCCTTCCCATGTTAACTAGCTATTCTTTGGGGAGGAGGCAACAAAAAAACCAAAAAGGGCTGCCATGTCTGCAACATCTCCTTGATTTTCAAAGCTGAACAACACATATTATGTTAAAGCCTCCAGAGATAATGCCCTTGATACGAAATTCAAGTAAGCATTCGTTTTCCTTTTTATTAAGAAGTTTAAGGAAATGCCAGAGTGTCTATAGCAGTTGCCTTGACCATTTCAGTCTACAGAAACGCACCTTTATTTTCCAGACTTACAGGTTGCTTATATTTGAGCAAGCATCTGAGAACGCTTTTTTTAAACAGGGCTTTCTTTTATCCTTGAGGGAGGAGGAAAACAGTATGAATATCAAGAAGGCAAGATAGGAGCAGGAAAATACAAGGGAATGAGATGCTATCAACATCCTGTCACAAAGAGGCAGAATGATTTGCTTGCTGCATCAGCCTTCCACAGCAATACAGTGCCAACACCTTGCAGCTAATGTTTAAGAACTACACCAAACTAGTAAGCTTATACAAGAGCTTTATTTTGAAAAATATAGATTCACTTCCCATTTCTGTGCCTTGAATGACTCACAACTATATATTTATATAGTTATAATGCAGAAAGCATCCAACAGAATTTTAAACTGGTTTGGGATGAGAATAACTTTCACACAGAAGACACTTTTTTATACAAGTCTATCACTTGGCTTGTAGAGGCTCATTTCAAACATCATCAACCAATGGTTTGATAAGAGCAGAAAAGTGATCACTTAGAAAAGAAATAAATGTTAAGATGTCTGTAGGGTTTTTAGTGTGGCAGTTTTTCAGAAGTGAGAAGATAATCTAGCCACAGTTCAAGCTAAAAGACACATACTGTAGTTCTTTGATAACATTTTCACATGTCCATTGGATTCTACTACTGTAATGTAGAAAAGCACTCGTAATTCGTTTTAAGACTCACTTTCCTTGTGAGATAGCTGTTGAAGACATTAATATTTGCTTTTCCCTCAACACTGCCTACTTTCCCTTAAGTTTTAAAGATTGCATAAACATCCCTGATTTCAATACAATAATGAGAAAATAAAATAAAAAAAAAGACACACTTGTAACCTTCTGTACCCTAATACCTACATGAAAGGAGCTTCACTGTTTGCTCTGGGAATGGTACCATTCTCACCAACTTGTGACAAGAGATGAAGGGAAATAATCTCCTGTGGAAAAGAATTCAGTTTCCAGTTGGCCAGAAAGCTGTTTTTCTTTTAAGGACATGCCATGGGTGGGCTGACTTTGCTTTAGTCAAAGGCTGAAAAATGTAATTAAACACAAAATTTATTAAGGGGGGGAATCAAATTAAACATAAAATACATGGTCTGTGCTGCAAATATCATTTAACTATCACCAGGAATTCAGATAAAAAGGGTGCATCCTGGATTAGAACTAGTGAAATAGCAGTCTTGCATTTCTTTTACCCTCCACCCCAGCCTTACCCTTGGGGACTGTTTGTCTGGCACAGGTCTTCCTAAGGAACTTACTGTTGGCACTTGGGCCAAAGAACAATCCCATGATTTCCACACATAGCATCACTGAAGATCTGATATGAACCTCACAGCCACATCTTATCATTCCTCACCTCTAGGGGTACCTTTTGGAAACTAGTCCAGAAATATAGCACACAGTACTTTCTAAAAAAGTACTGAATCCTATTTTATATGCTAGGTTACAACTACACTGTCAGTAACAATTTCTAGTGTTTTTAATGGAATATTACTCTGCTTGGTACAGGAAACCAGTGAGAGATGAAATGCAGATGAGAGAGAAAATACAGACATGCCCATCAGGGAGCTGAAAATGAAGCTCTCTGAGTTACTTTTTCAGGTTAAATTAGGTAGTGCTGAGCTCATACAAATGCTAGTAAGAAATAGGAAAGCTATCTTCACACCTAACACAAATAGAGTATGGATTTATTACTCTCAAGAAAACATGGCGTATGTGCTTATATTTCCTCCCAGACTCGCCCTGTTTGGAAGCCTGCATCAGATGAGAGAGTTATGACTGTGTGATATCTGGAAACGCACAGGCCTGTACCTTCTTTGCCTGACTCATACCTTCCTTTATATAGTAGCACCAGAAGTCATTGAGAAGAGATTGTGCCAAGCTTGCAGTTTTTACTTCCCGAGAGTTTGAATACTCGCATGTTTCTCCCTTTTAAAAACAATTTCTGAAGGTCAGCAGTGACTGCTGGAAAAAGATGCTGCATCACCCTGGAAAACCACAAAAAAAGATGGAACATGTCAGCTCTAATACCTACTGGACTCAATATGGCAAGCAAAAAAATACAGCTGCGCAT
>NW_009260059.1:722093-736485 GCF_000687185.1 Egretta garzetta
TGCAATTAAAGAAACAGAAGACAATATGAAATGAAGTGAGAAGGCAAAGACAGAGATCATACTGTCAAGAGAAGGAGAAAAATTAACATGGCCTGGATGACATTCAGAGTACTGGAGCAGCTACTAACAGGAAGGATGACTTGTGCCCACGGCAGAAGGTGCACAGCACGTGCACTTTGTTAGCTACAGTGTTGAATCTTGGATACAGACAAAACAAATGGGAAGTCACTTGAAAACAAGGCAAAGAATGCAGGGATGACACCAGAGAACAGAAGACAACTTGAGTACTTAGCTAAGAAAGAGGTTAAAGTCATTTAGGTGAAGACAGAGGAGTTCCATTTTTCAACTGCATCCTTTAGATACAGTGCAAGGAGAAGGTGCAATAGACTTAACAGAAAAATCTCCACGCTCACCCACTAGCTTTTCCTTAAGGGGAAACATGAAAAAAAATGGTACTTTAAGATGCCTTCGATTCAGCAGTGGAGTGACGTTTCTCCTTAAAGCAAAGCCCAGAGAAGCAATTTTTCCAAAATTGTCCACATCTTAAGACAAGCAAAAAGGTAGTTAAGGAGACAGTTCCACCTGTCTTTGTAGAAAGGCTTTAGTACTGAATGATGGCAAGAGAAAGTTGTTTCGACTTTGACAGAAACATTTTGCCAAAGCAGGAATCCTACAACATCTGTGTTCACCGCACACCATAAAGAGAAACTGTTCAGCAACAGCACCACAGAGCAAGACTGAACCTTATAACATTCAGAGGACCTGACTTTGAATGCACTTTAGAGAATCCTGCTTACATTGTGTTCCTAAATTTCACCTAGGGAAGAGACATGAAAAACTGAATAGGGAAATAGGCAATTAAGAAGGGGAAAATTTTAAAGTGACAAGAACTATTCTTTCCGTTTTGCCTGCAAGACTCATTTCAGAAAAGTAGAACCATCACAAGCTAAGGTTAAGGATGTTGTGGCCCAGGATGCCTAAGTATTCAACCAAAATAATAGGGCAGAGCCAGCAAGAACATCTAAATATTCTTGCTTGCAGCCCACTATCCTAATCCTGGCCTCTCATTCAGGTTTCTACAAGCCTTAAAAACAGGCGAGTTTAACATTGCTTTATTGCAAGACGAGCAATTACTCTCCTGTTTGTACATCTCAAGATTTCTGGGTAAGCACAAAGGCATCAAGAGTATTTAAGGTTCTGAGCCTTCAAAAGCATGCTGCCAACTACTCCTAGTTACACTGGACTTGCAATTTAGTAGAAGTAGCCATCCTGCTGCACCACAATTACAGACAGTACTCGAACGATATTGCATATAATAGATATAAACAAACATGCATGGTTTATTTTACTTTTGAATTTCTGTATGTTCACATTCTTCCCCTGCAAACTTTATTTAGCTTACATCTAGTCATGTAGACTTAAAATTTAAGTGCAGATGTGCAAGATGACTATGCTTAAATACCTTGCAGTAGTTGAAGTTCCTTCTCCTCTTCCCTCCCCAGTCTGCCCCAGTTTAATCCAAGTCCTGTGAATATCAGTACAGATTATGGTACAAATTTAGGCCCATTTCTGATGGATTTACAGAACTAGGTATAACTAAAGAGATAGTTAAAGAAATACATGAACATTCATATAAAGAAAAAAATTGAAGCCTCTCTTTGAATAATTCTGTGGTTTGTACAGTCTGCTCTTCTCAGGTGCAACATTAGGAGGCTGAAGGATCGAAATGCTCACATACGTTGTATCAAGTACCATCAGATTCATGAAAGACTTTCTAGCATCCCAGTAAAAAGATTGGGCTGTTAACTCATTGCCAGTGAGAAGTCAGGTATTGCAGCTCTGAAGCTTTTGTGTCATAAAAATCATCATACACAACAACCATTGAAGTAGAATAGAGACTGTAATCCTAATACAAAAGAAAAAAATTAGCAGAGGAGACAGCTGTCCTGACATTAATAAACCTACAAGTCCCTTTTCACATGAATTCATAATTCACTGAACTATGCTACTAGCATTTATTGCGTTCTAAAACTGAAGATCATTTGCTCAAGTAGATCAAGATAAAGAGAGTAGAGGAGACCAAAGCTTTGAAAGAATTATGTCAGAAAGTCAGCCAGGAAATGGAACAGCAGTAAGTTAAAGAAGAAAAAGGCACATTAACCGCATTACTAACTGCTGTTCAAGATACCTGCAAAGGGAATGGTGGTGCTGGAAGGAAGGCAACTTGCTCACACAAGATACTGCACAGACTGTTTCTGAAGCTGCTAACTCATTCTCCCCTCTAAAATACATCACAAGCTTTGCAGTTCAGTAAATGATGAAAAATCTGAATGACAACAGTGCATGAAGCACTTAGAGGTACATTCCCTGACAGATATCCATGCAGGGAAAAAGTACCTGTTTGGAACCACTGAACATCAAGCCATTTGGGAGAAAGCTCTATTTTCAGAACAAGAAACTGATATTTATTATCACAACGTCTAATTAAAACAAAGGATCTAGCATACTACCTGTGCAGAAAATAAGAGCTGACTAAAGCCAACACTACAAACACAGAGTGCTGCCAGATCTCATGAAGAAATATGCACTCCCTTGAAGGCATGAGCACAACTAGGCAAAGAAAATGTCTCAAGAAAAACCACTCAATTGATCAGAAAGCTAAACACCCTGAAAAAGTCATCATCCTGGAACAAAAAATATATAAATATTTCCTTAAGAGTTACAGCTTTAGAGAGGACATTATATATTTCAAGCATCTTTCACATAAATGTAACTTTCTGGCTCAAACTCCTCTGCCAGGGCTGCAGATTTTGCCATCATTTGAAGATTATTTTTCCACCAAGAGTTTCCATGCCATAATATATTCTGCTCTTTTGAGACAATACAAACATAGTACATGCATTAAGCTCAGATAAGAGGTTACATAAAAAAGTAAGTGCAGGATAAGTGGGAAGAATGCACATCAATTATTTCACACTGGTTTTGTGCCCAACAAATGCTGCTGAGCTACTCATTGCAGACCAACTCCACTCCCCTCTGCCACGTTTCCACAGCAAGCACAGAAGCCCCACAGCATATAGGGATGACTCCAGTCTGACTCAGTTTCCCAAATACCAAGCCTGAGCATTTCCCCATGCAAAGCCCTGCTCCTTTACCATGCTCCTTTCAACTGCCTCATCACAAGTCACCCCTAGCTCTCAGTGAAATGTTATGGGAGTGCTCAAAGAGAGAATTCAGAGGTGCATCAAAAGCTAGGGGCATGCAGTGTGCACAGCTGAGCTACAGGAACAGCAATCTTGAATAGCATATGGATTGCAATTACCTCCAGCCTTTGCACCCATGGGAGCTGCAGAGGGGGATAGCCCTTTAGGCCATAAGGCCATTCTAAAAGCGCTGTGACAGGTACAGGATTAGACCCAATGCACTGCAGGCAAAAGATATCAGCTATGCTGAATTCTGTGCAGCATCCCCCGCAACAAATCAGGCCTCCAGCATTACATCCACATCAGCTAGAGTGTGGTGCAAGAGCTGCAATAACTTGACCCAAAGATCACCACAGTTAAGAGTAACAAACAAAAAAGCTTCTCTTTACAGGAAGCCACATATTCCCCTTCACAGAAAAAAACCCCAACGACTATAGAAAGGTATGAAGAAAGTAGACTTGATATGAAAGCATGTCAGCAATTTTCCAGAAAGACATCCAGCAACTACAGTACAGTTACACTTGACAGGCACACGGTGTCACAGGCACCAAGAACTCACATTTTCCCATTGTTCTAACATACCAAACCAGAGTAAACTGGGGAGAAAACCAGTTCTTATGCAATAGTTTACCCAAGCCCTGTACTTTCATGTGATATCACACACAGCTATTTGGAAGATCCTTTCAGAAGGCCATTACATGCCCACCACAGACTTGGGGATAATTTCCTCCGATTCTGCAGCTGAGCAGACAGAGCCACTAGCCCTTTTCAGACTCCCGATTCCTCAGTTCTTACATGTTTTCTTGTTTGAGATTCAAAGCATATTCATAGCAGTAAGCCCCAAACAGCATCGATTTTGCTTTAAAAAGCAAATACACATCCATCTTCCTGTACCTTTGCTAGTAAAAGTTAACTAGTTGGTGCTCTCAGGGGCACATGGCAGGCAGTAGAGTACAGCCAGGAGTCAGCTGCTCAGGGAGCTCCTTTCCAAAACTCAGAAGATATTTGTTACTTAAAGGGTTTACAACATTCCAGCATTTGCCCCAACACACAGACTACAGGTACGTATTTGAAACCCCAAGGTATTTCCCAAATGCCAGTGGGCAAGATCCTCGAGAACAAGGCACCAGCACTTGCCTCCAGCCAAAAGAAAAAAGATGTGTCAGGTTGAGGACTTTCCATGAACTAACAGTGGATTAGTCATTCAATCTCCAAGAGACACTGCGGCAGTGTCAAGCAATCTGTTAATAAAGTAGATGTGTGTCAGAAAAGGAGGAGAAAAAGCTGTGATATACCATACCTCTCCCCCTGAATTTTAATTTTTGTTTGACTGCACATTTCAAGAAATCACTGTAGGAAGATCTGCACAATATTAGAAAGCCTCACGTAAGAATGAAGCCTCGCATTTTCTGTGCGCTCAGCACCAGGCCCCCGGGCAGTAGTTGTTATAGCAACAAGCCTTCAAAAGATCTTAGTACTGTCCTGTGCTCCAGGGCAGATGTTACCCCTGTGCAAGAAGGTTTAGGGGAGAATAGTTCATATTCTTCTCACGCACACTTACATAGCACAAAGGTTAGCGTGTACAAGTGTGTGACCACACGCAATTGTTTGCTGTTGCTTTTCTTTTGTTCAATCTTACAGTGGTGTTTCAGGTAGTCTTCCTCTTCACCTACCAATTCTTTGAACAAGATATTAAGTTACAAGACATGCTTAATAGACATACTAGGCTAGCAACAGCAAGGAAATCCACATCAAGTTTACACAGGTTAGCATCAAAATCCCCATTCCTTTTTTCAGCCCCATCAATTCTTCTTCCCATCATGGAGACCCAGCCAGCATTCCTCAGTCAGCCCCTATTCCACAGCCTTCCCTGTCCTACCAAAATTAGAGCCTGTTGGGGAAACACTGCTGAAGCTTATACACCTAGAGACAGATAAGCAGTCCTTCATCCTCAGCCGGGGAGGCAAAAGCGCTGTCCACTGAGAGCACCCCCACGTGCCCACACAGCACAGTCCCGCTCTCCCCAGCACTTCCACAAAAGCGATAGTGGGTCATGGCCAGGACTGATGCCCTGTGGAGCAGGGCAAGGCAGGCGACTGGCTGGCAGGACAGCCCAAGCCACCCTGCGAGTGAGGAACACACAACTGTTGTGGCAGGCTGAGAGCAGAGACCTCCTGGTGGCAGTCGTGGTCCCAAGGGCTTTTTCATGGCCAAAAGAATACAAGTTCTCAAAGCACTACCAAGGTCTTCCTCACACTTGATCAACAGCTTATTGAAGCATTACGACAGTATTAGGCTCCACATAAGCAATTTTATAGGAGGTCAACAGGTACATCATCTAAGAGGTGGGAATTTGCTGTCCCTGCCACAGGTCCTCCTACACCACTGTCAGGTTTTGAGTAGTGGTGGGTTTTTTGTTGTTTTAGTTTAGGTTTGTTTTTTTAAAAGACTTTTTTTTTAAACAGGGGAAGAAGGAAGCCTGCCAATAACAAGCCATGGATCAGCCCCATCCAGCATTTGGGCTCAGGAAAATACAGCTATTTTACTTCCTTAATTCATATCAGAAATTCAGAGAGTTTTCACATGACACAGAATTCTGCTGCGCATGACTACTGCTATTCCATTCAGACCTCTCATTAGGAGCATCATGACAGTTTAAAAGCAACATGTTTTCTCCACTTCAAGTACAGGAATAAAAAAGTTTGTCTGTATGCAACCCTATTGTTTCTAGACCTTGAAATGATTACCATATCATGCATAGCAAATGACATGCCAACACAACTCCACCCAGGCTGCACTGACACACATTCACCACATACAGGTTCTCAGACTGGGCTTAATCTTTGTTTGCCTCACACCCGCAACCCAGTTACACAACCCACAGATAGCGGTGGCTGCCCCACTGACATAGTAGAGGTAAGTAGACATTTTTGAGCTGTGGTCACAGAATTGGACATGGTATTGCTCAAGACACTTGAGCTGGGGAGGGGGGGGATAGGGGGAGGTTTGAAGAGAGTCCCCCAACAGCAGAATTGTTTTCTCCCTCAGTCTTGTGGCTCCCACACCACCTCCACAAGCACAACCTCCTGTTGAATTTGCTGACATGTCCTCATCACAGAATTATGCTTCAGTCGCTCCTATTTCTGCCAAATCAAGTCTATTTAGACTGAAGTTTTCCATATTATAAGATTGACTTGAGGCTCAATTCTACTGCAAAATTTCAAGCTTGAGACTGGTTCAGCTATTTGAGAGTAAGGTGAGAAGAAAAAATAAGTATGTTGCTTAGCTCAAAACCAAACCCTTCCCCCCACTTTCCCCCAAATAATACACTCCTTTGCAACCCTGACACCAATACAGAAAGTAGAAACATGTACAAGTCTTGTTGCATGGGGAAAGAACAAAATATAATCCTGTAAAGACTAGCTGCCAGTGTAATTTTTAAAGTGATCATCAAGCAATTTATGTTCAAGAGTGCTTTATACTTTATACCTTAATACTCCTTTTATACAGGGATACAATGCTTTGGTTGCAACATGCAAAAGTATTGTGCAGTGTTTTATATGTGATTGAAGGCCAGTATTCATATACATATATATGTATATTATTTGTCTTTATACTAGTTGTGTATATGCATATTATATGCATTCTAATACACAACTATAACTACTGCTAAACTCAATTTTATCACTCTCCTTTTAAAAGCCTCTGCCTTGACCTGAAGGAAAGTTCCCTCTTTTTTGCAAGCAGCTACTTCATTCCCTGTCAACACTTACCAAGAACCAGAGTACTTGAGCTACAGGAAACACACGTTCAAAAGCATGCTTGCCATGTTCATGTCTCATGAAGTTTAGAAGACTTGCATGCTTTAGAAAGCCTCCCATGCAATCTTTCAAAATAGACTACCAAAAACCCACAGTTCTACCCTCTGCCTCTCAGTACAGCAACAACATGGGAGCCAAGAGCTCAAAGAGCCCCGATTCCTGCAAGCATCATGCAGGCAGGTCCAAGACTTGCCTTCTGAAACTGCAGTAAATCTGTTTAAGTGACCAGGAATGACCAAGAGTGAGAGGCCTAGACTGTTCCTGCTTGCAACTTTTCCTTGTAAGCCCAGCCAGAAATAATGGCCAGTTGTGTAATATCTGGTTGCTTCTACTTCCCCCTCATCAGAAAACCACTGCTTCAAGAGCCAGTTTGACAGTGGTTTCTCTGTACGCAATCACTTGCGCAAAGGGACATGCCTAGCCATTACCTGTTCTGGACCTTAGGGATCTAGATTATTATTTTCAGCAAGGTTCCTTGTAAAGACATCTATGGACTTTCAGTGAATACTGCGTGTTCAAAAGATTACAGTTATTCCTTAACACCACTTTACAGCTGGAAGACAAGACAGCATGGGGATCAGCCCTAGGCATAACCAAAGCAGGCAGTAGCCTAGGAAAACAGACTGATGTATGCAGCAAAACAGCCTTCCCCGGGCCCAGTCTTGCCTGTACCACAGCCCCAGAGAAAGGCAGGTGGATGCTGCTGCAGAATGCAGGGTAGGGATCACAGGGCAACAGCTGGCCCCACATCTGCAGAAGTGACAGACAGAACACTCCAGCCTGCCCCATCCCTTGAGTCCCCTGGCAGCTACAACAGTAACACAAGGGTGGCTTTCCAGAGCTCTGCCCCTGACCTGGTGTCCCAGCTCCAACCTTTTTTCTTCCCCTTGCCACATGGGGAAGATGCCTGGCTTGACTAGCCTCAGGTCTTCGTACTTGAGTCACCTGCCATCCTCATACCCACTCAACAGCTTTGCTGGCTCCATGCAGCTTAGCCTATGCCGCCTCAGTCTGTTAAGTGTAACAGAAAGACTCCTTTCCCATACCTGGCTTCAACAACATCCTTACAACTGCCAAGCTGAAGTAATTTTGCTTTTCTATCTTAGTTTCCGATAGTATATTGAAGCTTCATTAGCAATTACTTATGAGAGAAAGCACTGCCAACAGTGGTTATGGTGGGCCAACATGAGGCACAAAATCAGAGCCCTCTTGAACCAGACAACTGAGCCAGCCTGTACCTTCTCTGCACCAGATATAAGAAAAACCCTCCATATATACACATGTACACATACCCCTATTAGCGGGTTCACACCCCTATTAGGGGGTTATCTAGAAAATAAAACACAAGAGAAACCCCACATTCTCATTCAAAACAGGTCTACAAATGACTTCTCATGCCCTCCACACCCTACAACATCTTTGTAGAGGACTATTCCTCTCTTTCTAACAGTGTCCCAGTCATGAAAGCAGCAGATTATTTGCCAGATCAGGCACATTTTAACACCTTAACACACAGGCCCTGCAATAGTCATGTAGTAACATACAAGTCAGTTAAACACTAGAATTCCCTACGCTCCAGAGGGCTGACTCTGTACCGACCAATGTCATCACTGAGGACAGGAGGAGTGACACTGAATATTACAGGTGTGTGTGCACATGGCAAGATATGACTTGAAAACCCTTCCATCCCAAAGGGCCTCAACTCAACAAGCTGCCTAGGTCCCTCAGAACACAGACAACAAGCATGCATATGACAAAGAAAGCTAATCTTACAGACATGTATGAAATATATTGCTTTATATAAAATATGAAACAGACACCAGAAACATCATAAAGATCACAAGATACCTTGCCCATATGTATGACTCGCATATGTGTGAATGTACAGAAAGACATCTAAGAGGTCTGCACTGTCAGATTCCTGTGGTGCTATGTATCTTCTCATTCTGCTCTCCTTTGTATCAGTCTCAGTTATACGTTCCCTAAGGACAGAAACGTCTATTGGTGGTGATGGGGAAAAGGCAGACACATTTATCACAAGCTATAACAGAGCAATATTCTGCCAATACTGCAGTCATTACCAAATTGTTTTTCACAACACTGGAAAAAATTAAGATCCTCCCTTTTAGTGCTACAAAGAACATATGCATTCCCATAAATCATACAATCAGCATTTACAGCACCAGCTCCCTATAAAAGAGTGCATCAGCTGAAGTCTTAATTTGTTTTGCTTAAGTGCTTTTCTCCTATTAGCAGAGATCACATCTTGCTCTTAAACAGCGAAACTCTAAATTGCCCATTTTTAATAAAACCTATTTCTCTGCCAGAATGCCATTCAAATCAATGTTTTTCACTAGTTTTTTATTTTCCTGCCGAATCAATTACTGAATTATAGTTTACTACAAACAATTATTTTCATATCCATTCCTTAAATCAAACAGCTTATGTGATGTTGAATTTTCTACACATACGAATTTCATAAAGCATCCTAATTCAAAGTTATTACACTATAGGAGGAACACCTCTCTGCCTTCGCATGATTGTTTCAGACCAAGCTTTCAGAAGGAACAGAGTTGCACAGATAAACTTACATGGAAGGACACCTGCACACAGTAAGCAGCTGTCTTCCCTTCGGAAAGACAACAGTTCTTTCCACATTCAGCAGGCAAGAAGGTTGTTAAACGTACTGTTACCAACTAACTTTTGCTGGTCTCGAAAAAAGTTCTTCTAGGAACCACTGAGTAATACCATGAGCTTGAAACACAACATGTCAGCAATCAGCCACACTCCAGGGCAAAGTCATGTTTTCAACATGGCCATTATAGGCTTAAGACTGAAACCACCCCTCGTGTACATGAAAAGAATCATTCACTTGCCTAAGAGCTGCTGGTGCCTACACAAATAGCAAGCCGAGTAACATCTGATAAGATGTTCGACTGCTGCTTCAGTACATAATATTGAAGAGTAAGCTCTGAAGGAGACATTCACTGCAGTAATCAAATTTGGTGTCATTCTTCAGTAGATACGTTTTCCCAGAAAACAGAGCCATCCCAAGGTCTGATTTACTTACTTATTTTAAGGAACTTGTCTATTTGGGGCATTCTTTCATATACAAAATTACAAGCAAGTTCTTTCAGCTTGTTAATTGCACCAACATCTGAACAATATTCAGGCAGGCTAGCCATCAGGTAAACCATTGTAAAGTTATAGTCACAAAAGTAAGAAAGGAGCTATGGGTCCTTTTCAAAAAGATATTGCTGTAACAGTGGCCACATAAGTAAAGGAAGAAATCATTAGCTGAACTCCATATCTGTGTATTACAGCAAAAAAACCCTGAGAAAATATCCATTAAATCTTCCCCACCACCAAAGACTAGTTCACCCAATTTGTCTTCTACTTACTGGAGATTACTTTTTTCTTTTACCACACACTGCCTGCTTACATGCAACAAGCATTAAGAAGGGAGGAAAACAGAATTCTCAACACTAACTAGTTATGGTACGATCAGGTAATCTGGGATCACATAGGCTATTGATACCTATGACTTAAAAATCAAAGCACAAGACCAGTTGGAGTCAAGTTTCTGTCCCAATAAGTTCATGGACTCCAATGAGTGCAAGGTATGCACGCGTAGCAGAGGGCAGGATCTAGCTGCTTGTTTCATGGTGCTGCCCTTTCCTAGCATTTAGAAAAACACCTCTACAAACTGAGCCACCATATAGTTCTTAGAAGGATTGCAGACGGCCTCACCAATTTTGTTTCACACATTACCACAAATAAAAAAAACATAGTTTGTTGAAAATACTCCATCCACCTCCAGAGAAATAACAAGAACCATCAACACAGGCACGTACATGAATCCTATTCAATCTCTGTTGTGTGGCACCACACAGACACATCCTTTTACAAGAGCGCAAGTCGCTGTGGGACTCCCAAGACTACCAGTGACCTACTGCTATTTACATGTTACATTAAGCTCATCACCTTCTTGGTCGCACCCACATTCTCTTTATCAGTTCAAACCAGTAGCTCAAATACATTTTCAGCAACTACATTAAAATCAAATCTAGCATAGTTCATCTTTCTCTTGCACTTTAGCCCACATTAAGCAATCAGGTGTTTTCAGTCCTATATGCAAGAGTATAGGAGAAAATCCAGTTATTATATCCCAGTGGAATTATGACCATTTGATCAGATATTGCTAGAGGTAAGGAGCATATACTCTAGCAAAAGGAAGAATTCTTTCAGTCGACATAAGAAACCCCAAAAGGACAGTTCAACAGCATAGCTGTAATGTCAGCATTTAAATGCTGGAAACTTATTCCAGAGTAAGAAGGTACAACCAACCATCTGCGCCTGTGAAGGTGCCAAAAATCAGTGAGCTATGTGCCAGATTCCAACTGGCACTGAAACACAAGTCTTCTCTTGTACCCCTTCAAAATTGTTTAAGTTAGAATACAACCAAGTTAAACATTTTATTTTGAAGCAGTATATTACAGCTACCAGTATGAAATCCCATACATGTAAAATCATCCTGCATGGTGAAAATGCAAAACTCCAATTGACAACTGAGAGCACCCTGCACTACAATTGAGATGCTCTACAGAATAAACAGGCTGTGCTTCTGATCAACCACTAATAAACTGTGTATGAGCAGCCAAGATGAGAAGGAGGAAGAGGGAAAAAGACAGCATATGTATGGATTTTATAACCTACAGGATAAGTGTTTATGTTGCCAAAACAGGATCCATAGATAATGCAGGCATTCAAGAATGCTATTTCAGATAGCTAATTACCACAGCACTCAATACCTAGCTAGGTATAGTGCTTCATAGACAAATACGATCTAGGAGTAGTTTTAAAACAAAACCCAGGTAGTTTTAAACAGAGTTCTACCTGAAACTATAATATGTTTTCTGTTTGATGTCTCCATATCTGAGTTACGTGAGTATATTTGAAAAGAGTACAATTATACAGCCTACGTGTAAAATATACGTGCATCATCTTTTAATATCAACTTTTTTCTAAATGAGCACCAGTCAGTGAGCAGCATTCTCTTACACTGCAAAAAACTTAGAGCACTAAAATTGCTTGACATATTCAGAATATATAGTGCCACTGAGTCAAGGAGCAAGATTAAAAGGCAGCATAACACAACAGGGTGACAGAACCTGTAAACTGCAGCTGTAATCAAACTAACCCATGTAGCATGCTGGTCGAGTATGGTTTTGATGATTTTCATGTCCCAAACCACAAGCCAAGAATAACACTACATTGAGAGAACAGTTTGAGGCACCTTGGAGCAAAGAAATCACAAGGCTGACTGCACAAAAACAATGCAATCGTCAAACTTTGTCATCAACCTACTTAAAGCAAGCAAAACAGCAAGCAAAAAAAGTATTTTACCTTTTTAAGGAAAAATTTCTGTAATTTCTTGTGAGGCAGCTTTATCATCTTTTTTCAGCATTCAGGATATGGGTCAGACACCGCAAGTACTTGAGACATTCTGCAGGGGTTTGACACCTTTTGTCTTCTCTATTAACTCACTGCAGCCAGCTTAGCTCAACGCGTCACCAGATGCCAGCCCAGCCCAGCAACAGATTAAAAGGCAAGAGCTAGGCTGGATCTCCTCTTTGACTCAAACGAGGAAGCCATATGCAGACGCTCTGGCTAAAGCCTATAGCTGTGCTGTCAGCACGAGGAGGAAGAGGACAGGTATGAGGTTTGCATCTCTCCCTAGAAAACCTGCAAAGTTTAAAGAAGGTGCTTATCCAGAGGCAAGAATTTACCGGAGAATGAAAGAGGTGTGGCGATGCTCAGTATCCTGCTGATCCTTTCAAACCCTGTGCTACAGAAGAAACTCATTCGACATTCAGGACTCTGAAGCCTACCCTGTGTTGCCTGCCGAGTGCAGTTTGCCACCACACACCTGCTAATTGTGCTCACTGTACGTGACTCAGCCCAGCACAGGGCAGAGACTGTCCTTTGTGTTTTCTTTAAATCACTTGGAGACTCATTTCCTTTGAATAGTTTTTAGAAAAATCTCTATGAGGAAAGAGATTACACACAAAGATGTTATATACAGATACCTCTGTGTATTTATAGTGTACCAATGCTGAGTTTGATTTAGTGCCACAGGGACCAGAGAAGGACAGGGCTCAGCAGCACACCAGTGATGCAGCATCTCCTGGGCCAGTGTCCTAAACCAGCAAGGTGCTGTAGGACAACCTGATCTGAAACAGCATGCACTCCCAATTATGCCAGTGGGATAATCCCTATATTTAAGAATGGAGCACACTGAGGCAGCTAGTTGAATCAGTTTAAAAATCACTTCACAATCATGCTACCTCCCTGACCAGTGCTGTAGCACTTGAAGAGTCAGTGTGTGAGTAGACAAACATATTATGAGGGGAATTTCTTCAAAACAGTCAGTTGCTCCCAAATCTCTATCTCTTGTTTTTACACTATAAATACTATTTCACACAAGCTGCAACTAAAAAACACAACTCAAATCTGTAATAGTTCATCTCTACCTGCATCGTATTTCTGCCACTTGTACAGTTCCCTTACCACAAGAGCTCTATGGTTGTTCCTCTGCCTTCTTGCTGTCCCATTCTTCAGGAGCTTAAGGTACCAATAAGCACTCTCAAATGCCACTGCAAAGTTCCACTCCCACAGAAGCAGACATACTCAACCTCCAGCAAGGGTCAAGTTCTAGAGCAAGCCAAGGAAGCCAGAGGTTTGAAGTTAGGCACATACTTAGCTGCAGAGAGGAGGGCCAAACATGACAAGCAAGTCACAGCTGCAGCAAAACAGAACCAAACTGAGAACTGATGCCACCACACACCAATGAGAAAGTCCACATCCTACCCAAAAGGCACACTGACAACACCACAGAACAGAAGTGGAAGCTGTGCCACAGCATTGGTCACAAGAAAAATACAGACCCAGGACAGTCCCTGAGATAAACCAACAGCTGAAGGTAAGCGGTAGATCTGGTAAAAGCACATGGAAGATATTCTGGCCATCAAGTGTTCTTCCTGATGGTGAAGAATTGCAGGTGAGTTTTCCCAAGAAGCATCATGCACTAAGCAGGATATATCTATCAAAAGGACACCATAAAGATTATTCCAAGTCCCATTTCAAGAAGTGGTTCCAAAACTGGCACCTGGGGAGCCCAAGCAGTGAGACTGGGACCATTTCTTTGGTATATTATGTGCTTGAAGCCTTTGGGTGTGATTTTGTTAAGACACAAAAGAACATTTTTTAGAAAAGTCTGACTGTGCACTGTGAAAGGTGGAGAAGAATCCAATATACCTGTAAAAACAGGGTGGTAAAAACACCATAAAAACCACATGCATGCATACA
>NW_009260059.1:736504-753428 GCF_000687185.1 Egretta garzetta
TTCTGCTATAAAAGAACAAGCTTGGTTTTGAAACTTGGAGCTTTTCAAGTTACACAATTAAAAAAGCCTGCAATTTTGGGGTATGCATTACCAAGAAGCATATTACTTTAACTTAAAACTCACAATTCTTACTCCAGTTCACCAGGATTTGCATCATTTCTTAATATCTCAGCTTCCACCTAGAAGCTTGCCAGAGTCAAACAGCACTGACTTAGAATTTCCGTTCTTCATACTATAATTGTTTGGCTGCATTTTTATTTCTACACTCACATCCATAAAGGATACAAAGTCTTCCTTGATATATGCAAATTAAAATACTTTGAAGGTACTCTTAAAAAAATTTGAGACTTCTTTCCTTTGAGAGAACATGTCATCATCCCAGCCTCCAGATTCACCTTGTTCTTTAAAGTGTAGCTCAAGCTAAACAATTAGATTTAAGCTGGAAGTACCATAAAAACATTCTTTTATGCCTTCTAATACACAACCAGTTCTTGGAAAATAGCTGCATTACAGAAAAGGTAAAGGTAGACTTTCAGCTATAATTCTGAATTTCTGAGTCATGGGGCTTTTTTTTTTAAAGACATATCTTAAAGATCTGAAGACATATCTTAAAATTGGTTTTAGGTATTTATGGATGTCGGAATACATTCTGAATTCTGTCATGGTTACTATGGTAGATAATTGTTTTTGTTAAATGTGACAGTCAGACCTAACACATACAACCTCTGTGTTTTCACAGTCCTTTCAGCTAAATGCAACATTTAACAAACAAACAAGTCCTCCCAGCTCCACACACATAACACCTTACATCTGGGCACTGCTGCTTGCCTTTTTTGAGTCTGTGTGCTGATTTATGCTATATAGGCTTTGCCTAGGCAATTTAAGTCAATGAATTAAGTGTCTTTCACGAATGCTTACCTCATCTTTCTGACCTAACCAATAGAAGAAACACTGCAATTTTTTTTAATTAAGTATTTTTTCATCTATGTTTATGAACTACACAGTTCTTTGCAGGCCTGCTCCCATCTAACACTAACTCTCATGGGAAAGATGACATTAGCATCCCTAGAGAAGCTAGCTAGCCATAAGGAAAGTTTGCAAGACTGAAGAAGGAATAAAGTATTCTGTGGCTGTATTTAATACAAAATACCATAATAGATGCTCTATATGCAAAACTAAAGACAAATATAGCTCAGATTTTTCTTTATGCATAATGTTGCTTTTCACTGGAACCAATATTAGAGTCCCATACAAAGGTAGGTGGCATTACAGATATCCTCCTCTATGCCTATTTCAGTTCCCTTTCTGCTTTCCCTGATAACTCAAATGTGAAAAGATAAAACACCTTCCTGCTTTAACTCACCCTGGTAAAAAAGGAAGTGTAAGAAGCAGAATTTGAAAAATAACATTAAACTGTTTCATCAGTAATTCTAATCGAATGCCAGTCCCTTTAGCTGACTGTTCTCTATTTTACCTCCTGTTTTGATTTACAAATTCACAAACTTACAAAATTCCAGGAGAATTGCTTAATACAAGCCAGTTTTTTCCCTGGTTAGCTGACCCTTTGCAAAAATTAGTCAATATTAACAAATACTGGAAAAAAATCAAGCGGTATTTCTTCATGCTTAGAAATGGGACTCTCCAAAATAATTTCTCAAGATTAAAAGGTAGACACCCTAAACAACAAACATTACCTTTAAAAGCAGCAGCTTCTAGCACACAACTCCTGGTAACCCTAACACTCCACATCCATACTGGGAACATTCGCTCAGGCCCCAATTCTCAAAGGGAAAGCCCACCAGCTCTGCTGTCAGTCACAGGCTTCCCATCTGAAATGCAGAAGCCCAGCTCCTGACACAAGGACCTGATGAGCAAGGAGAGGAATTTTCCCTGATGCCTGGCCACTGCACCGAGCCGTGACAGCAGCAACAAAAATTGGTGCTTTAGGACCCAAGTTCCATTTCTTGCAGCCCTATCAGCAAACCCATAGCAAGGGCAGCATTGCAGCTACTGACAGACACACTGCCTTTGGGGTCCAAAGCTCGTGGTGCTATTGATCTGCATACTCAAAAAACCAAAACTGAAGTTTCTGTCAAGTTTCCCCCCCTCAATTATTTGAGGTCAATACACAGGAGGTGCAAATTATTTTCTTTATGGTGCAAAAAGGATTTTTTTTCCTCACAGTCCAGACAACTGGCTAGTGCAAATCTATTCAAGATAATGGGGGCTATGCAGAAAAGGAACTGATACTGCTCTCTTACAGATAATTAATTAAATTAAGAAAGATTCCAGTTTGACTATCTGTTTTCAGGCTATTTTTTGAAACAGGTGCTTAAAGATGCAAACTGAGTATATTTGATCAGGAAGCTTAGATTGCAGAAAAACTTTTTCTCTCCCCTCCTGCTCCTCAAAAGGCTAAAGGTACGAGACATCTTTTTCTTTTCTTCTTCTGTCCTGGTACACTGATTCCAGCTCCTCAAGAGCCACCTTGAGGAAGAAATAAGAAAGCAGAACACAGGGGATAGTACTAGCTAGAAAACAGGCAGAAATACAAGAAGTTAACCCTGCAACTAAAAAGAGAAAGAAAAACACAGCTACATCACAGTTGGAAGACTTCTAGATGTAGAAGTGCTGTAAAGGGAAATGAGAGCAACTTTAAGAAAAGCTGTTTTTATTTCTTGCAATTTGTTATACCCCAAAGCTTAAGGAGTCTTATGGCCAAGGTTCTAAAGAATTCACTCTATGTTCTACTGGGAACTTGGACACTGTAATCAAGGTTCAATGCAGACTTTTCCCCTCTATTATGGAGTTTTGTGAGGGTAAAACAGATCAGTGTAGGTTCACTAAATCTGTACTATAAATGCAAGCCACCTTCACACTGATAGCTATTTCCAAGCCTTTTTAAGCAACATCACTACACAGCAGCTATTGAAAGAAGGTACTTGGTTTAGCCAGTTGCAAATCTTTCCAACAGCCAAAAGGTTTTTCAGGAGATTTCACAAACACACACAAAAATTCACTCAGCAGGTTATCCTCAAGAACTGCATTATGATTCATGACCCTGCTGAAGTTTTGGCCTGCTTTTAACTAAGCCCGAGTTTAGTCCTTTGTACTGTGCATACTGGTTGCACATGTTAGTTAAAACATGAGATGACCCTACTTTATTGCTAACATAATCAAGGCCTATACTTAAGTTTTAAAGACAACAAGGGGGCACCTCTTTGAGTGTGCCAACATAGGTGACAGGGCTAAGGTGTGCAGGGAGGAGGAATACCCACATAAAAGTTTCCCCTTCTTGTTGCATGCAGCTCTGTAGCCATTTCTCACAGTCTCCCTCAAGCTTCACATATATATTACTAGAAACATTCCTTGCAGGAGGCAGGGGAAAGGAATATAAGTTATGAACAGAGCAACAGGATAACAAAAGGCTGCAGGCTATAAATACATCCTTAACACCATTCTTCTCTACATACATGCATAGGTTATCTGATCAGCAAAAGCCACACACATATTTGAAGATGATCACAAGAGGATTCCAAGTGACATTTTACTCCATACTTTCTACTGCATTCATTGGTGAAAACAAAGGCAATTACAGGTTCTGACAGTATTCTCAGTATATTCTAATATAGTAATCAGCTCTTATTTCACAAACACCACTATATGTTCTGTAGCAATCAAATACCACTACTGATTAGGTCATGTTTGTAACACTGTACACCAGAGCAGAAATGGAAGCCTAATTCAGTGCCCCAAATAAATGTTGCTCTCATTGAAGAATCCTCTTGTAAAACAGCCAATCTCTCAGAGATTTGCTCCTCTAAATGAAGGTCTATACTTTCAAATATGATAAAACTTCTTTGGTTTTGACAAAAAGCGTGATCATACTCTAGCTCATGAAGTTCTGGAGTGATTTAGGCAGTGGGACACTGCCAGCCATGCTGTAACAGCTCAGCCTTGACTGCACCCCAACTTTTCAACCCTGAAGCTGAAACCAGGACTTCTTTGTAAAGGCCCAGCGCAAGTCACAGGACGATGCTCCAGACAAGGACCCTCACGGAAGTCACTCATGGACAGGATCGCATGCTTAAAACTCTCAAAGAAATTTAATTTCTGAGAAGTATATACCTTACAAATACTTGTACCTAGGATCCTGACATTTAAAGAACTGCCTCTGAACAGGAGTGAGACCCAAAGACACTGAATCTTTCCACGTATAGAAGAACATCATGGAAGCAGCCAACATTTTAAAGGAGTTTCACTCCTCACCCACAACAAGGAGACTGTAACAAAGGTCCAGCAGCCACAGGGGCACCAAAATAAGCAGCTGTACCTTCCAGACAAGGCTGCATACAGATTGCTGAGCTCTGAAGAATCCAGCCAGCAGTACCCCGAGGGAAGCAGATGGATCTGAAGCTCAGAGCCCCCCGGGACAGGCTCTGCTCTCCCGATGACCCAGCTCTGAGATGCCACACAACAGTGTGGCTCTGCAATTGGCGTCTTATCAAGATCGTGACACACCATGTCTGCTAGGTAAGTACCAAACCCTAGTTTGCATTTTCCCAATGCAAAGAGTTAGTCTGCTAAGGACAGAATGGTCCCTCAACAAGCAGGGGTTTGGGGGATTGTTTTTGGTTGGATTTGGGTGGGGTTTTTTTAACTTTTTTTTTTAAGATCAGAACTCAGCATGGTATAATCTCACTCTAGATAAAGATTTTTTTGAAAGACCATGGAAGTTGCAAGTCAGCAGCTTCAACAGCAATTTCAAGCATTTATTTTTATCCACAGGTAGAGTATGTTACAATTTGGGGAACCCTGATAGTTAATTACCATCATAGCTTTACAGATAGAGCTAGTTTTCCAGCAATAAAAAGAAGGTTAAATCCAGCATTTTTATAAGACAGACGTGAACCACTATCATTATGATGGAGAGGAAAACATGACAACAGGTAACACAAAGGAGACATAACATAGTATGCTCAAGCTCTGATCACAGGAAAGCTTTCTATAGCAACACTTGTGAGCAAGGACTACCGAAGCAAATTGCTTTTTGGACTTCAGCTTTAAGGACCATCTACTTATGAGCTATTGTTTTCATGGCAATTGCAGCTGACTGCTAGGACTGCCTGGAAAACAAGAACCTAATTTGCAAAATATATTGGAGTTCTGATATTTCCTTTTCTTTCACTTAGGGGTAGGATTCAGCTCTTCTTTTTATTTACTTTTTATTAGAGAGACAGTAATTCCAAAACGCAAAGTGAGAGCTTTGTTAAAAGCATCTGGAAAAAGTCATCTGAGAAATACAACATCAATTGCCACCTCCCACCAGAATGCTGGTTCTGACCTCGTAGATGCAGATGCTCGTACAGGGATCCAGTGAAAGGAGGGCTAAGGAGACAGTGCTTGGCATAAATGCTTCTGTTCTCAGATTCAAGTTTTAGGCATAAATTTTACAGTGTCCTGAAGGGATGGGCAGAGGAAGGTGCGAAAAAGAAGAAAAGAGGGAAGCGTTCAAAAGTGTTTTTCTGAACACAAAATCACTACAAAAAAAGCAAAACTGCTGCAGGAGGAATAACTGATCACTCAGCTCTGGCTGTGAACTATACAGGGTTTTCTGTGCTCTGGGCTGTTTTTTCATGTCTTTATGGTAGATAGGTAACTTAGATATCTGCTGCAAATATGCTGTGTCTGTATATTACTAGCCTACAAACACACACTTCCAACAGCTGGGGAAGCTCAGATTTTGAACACAGATTAACTTCTCCAGAGCTTTACAATAGGCAGAGTAAATCCAAGTGAATAATCCAGGTGGTTAAGTTAGTATAGGGTATAAAAGGTTATCCATTCTCATACCGTTCTTATTACAGTAATCACTGTAAGGTGAATTCACATTGCAGGCAATTCCTTAGCACAGTGAACCAGGAAAGCTTACTGCCGAAAGTGAACGCCTCAGATTCAGAGCACTCTAAGTATATGCCAAGATGCAAGTCTGAAGTGTGTCTGTCTTGGGCACTTTTTTTGGACAGGAATTATTTTAAGATTGCAGATTATCTAAAAGCATGAACTTTATTATACCAGTGGCCCTTATGCCTCGCTCAGTGACACAGGATATAGAAACAGAAGTAATACATTGCTTTAGCCAGAGACTTCAGAGAAAAAGAGCCCTCAACTGGAAATAAGCCCCATCTTTCCTTTAGGATAAAATACATGCTTAGTTCTGTTCTCTTCATTTATTAGCGTTCATTTGAATCTACCCTCATTTTAGTTTTACTTGTGATTCTTGCATATTTTAGATATTCATATAGAAGAGAAAAAAGTTTAAAATTGCCTCAAATTGGTTGATCTTCACTTCTCTACACAAAAACAAAACACACAAGCCAGAACTATCTCTTATTTGTTTCACCTTTACTTAAAGAGGTTCAATATTCTTCCCATCTCCTCATATAGATTTCCTCTCCATTCCTCTAATAATTTTCCACTGACTTTGGTCTCAATAACCATGTGTCACTATGCTTTTTCATAGGTGAAATGACTGGAACCAAACACAGGGTTCCAAATGAGAAATCAGTGCAGCTCTGCTGTTACAGCCTATTTGCTTCCTCCTGCCTGCAGTACCTCCTCTATGCTTCCCAAGCAGAAAGAGGGTTCATGCTCCAAAGCCGGTATTCTGCACCTCCCACAGGTACACACAATGGCACAACAGCGGGCACAAGGCAGCTGTACCCACATACCATTAAGCATTTTCAAATAGATTTCTAGAAATAGCTATGCTGCTGGGTTTTAAAAATCTTTTTATTCCCTTTCAGTGCTTTCTCACCTCCCGATTAAAGATTCTTCTACTGTGACATTATGTGGATGTACCAAAAAAATGAATGCAGAATATAACATCACAATGACAACATACAAGTTCTTTGCTCATGGGTGAAAACCTTTCCCATTGCCTTTATTATCTCATGTAAGGTAGAGCAATTATACTGTTATAATTCCAGTAATTTTGGCAGTGGATCATGACCTACAGTGTAACAAACCTTACCAAATAAACAAAGTCACCTCAAAACAATGTGCAAGGGGCTTAACGCTTGGAAAATTCACAGCTTCCCCTAGGTATTTCGTTTTACAGAATTTTAAAAGCAATGAGGCAGCAGAAAAACCATCAATAGTGGATGATTCTGAAGTTATATTTACAACATACAGTTAAACCAAAATCAGGAAGAGAGCAGTTTAAATAAGCTGCAGTTTGATTTAGGCAACTGCAAAACCTGTTTGATTAAGGATTAGCTAATGCAGGACTGGCTTTGCTGTTTGGTGCAAAAACAACAGTAACCTTCAGCTAAGTTTGATATGTTTTCAGATATCTAATTAATTTATACAGAATTTTGCACTGTGTTTACCTTTCAAAGTTTCTGTACAGACAAGTACCCAAAGAACTACCATTACAGAGCAAATTTGCAAAATCTTAACATGAAAGACCAGTTCATCTATGGCCATATGTTATGGAAGAAATTCTGCCTCTCATAAATGCTTACCTACAAAATGAAGAAGGAATTTGGAAACAGGGTTTTGAAATCTATATTGATTAATAGCAAACAAATAAAGTTTGGATGGATGGAACAAGAGAACCATCTGTACATTGTTTAGTTAGCCAAGTTGTAGAATGCTTTACTTGCAAGACAATTAGCAGGAACTGTCATAGTTTTGACTCATAAATGGCAGATTCTGTGTTCAGGCTGAGGTCACAACTTCAACAAAACCAAAAATAAGCTTCCAATAGCTCAGTACAATATAGCATCACACCTCAAATATGATACCATAACAGTACAATCGAAGGGGTTAAAGGGGGAAAGATCACATACTTAATAGATAATGATGCCACAAGTAGAGGAGGTTTGAGCCTTAAGTAACACAGAAAACCCACCTGGGCTTTTTAGGGGCTTGTGAAACAGTTTCTAAACCATTGAGAGTCCCTCCATTCATAGACCTAACAGATAACTGGATATGAAGAATACTTAGAGCTGATTGGGGTTGAAAGATAAGAATTCTGGCAGAAATTTTATGATCATACATTATAACAATTCCTGTCTAACATTAGCCATGAACTTTCATCCGCTTGTGCTTATCTGAAGCCAAATATCTGGGGTTTGGCTAACACCTATTTTCTAGAAAGGAATTCAGTTCTGACTTGGAAATTTCAAAAGGACAAGCTCACTTCCAAGCTGTGGTTTGTCCCAGCGATTAGCCATCCACCCTTCTAAAAATCTGGCAGTGGTTTCTAAATTTATTCTCAGCTACTAGGGCTAGGGAGGGGGCACAGGCTAAAGCTTCCAGTTATGGCTTCTCGCACCAGCCCTGCTGCTGCCAGCATTTCCCAACAACTGGCAAGTGTGGTCTGCCAAACAGCATGCAGCACTTTCAGATCAGCTCCTATTATAAAAAAGTTTAAATTGGTATTCAAAGAAACAAAAAGAAAATCCCACCCTAAAATGCCTGAAGAGCTACTCCCATAATGATTCATTCTTAACTGATAAAAATCCTTTTTCCAAACAAGACAGACCTCTACTGCTGGACAAAGTCACTGCAAGCTTAATATGAGCTTACTCATTACCCCAGAATAATTCCATTGTTCTGGTTACACATTATAGCTACGCACTGCAGCTCAAGGCTTTTGTAGTAGCACATTTACCTCTGAGGGGGCTTGTTGGCAGAGGTAGCCACACACCAGGAGACGAGGAGTCCCTCCCCACTAATGAATTTCTTCCCAAGGGGCCATCTGATGGAAACAAACATGCTCAGAACCTCACGATGAGCTACCCTTTGTGGCACTGCTGTTGCTGCTTAAGATAAGGTGCTGTAGATGTAAGCAACAAGCTTAAAAATGGAATAGCTGAAACTAAGAAATTTGAAAATAGTAAGATGAAGCATTTTGATATTTGTGGCACATACATTCATTGCAGCCCTGCTTTAGATTGGTCTAAACTGTGACAGACTAATACACATCACCCAGTCAGGTACAGCACCCCAAATAGCATTCCAACCCCATCAAAGTTAAACTGACAACTGTACCCAGGATACCTAGTGCCTGTCTCCCTGTCAGATCCCTGTGCTGCACCACAGTTACTGCGGTCAGCAACAACACTGCTAGATCCCTGTGACCATCTTCACAACACTATTCAAGACTTGGCATTGTGGTTATTTATTCCGTTAAGAAACAACTAGCACTTCCCTCGCACCTTCCATTCAAACAGCAGACTACAATTTAAGAAGAAACACAGAATGAATCCTTCCTCACTCTTTAAAGCCAGAAGAGGGGGAAAACCAAGGCTAAAATCCTGATTCTTAGAACCATTTAGGCTGGAAGCAACCTCTAGAGGTCATCTAGACCAAGCCCATGCTCAAACCAGAAGCTGCTCCCAAGTTAGGATGGACTCAGACTCTGTGGCAGAAATGGGATAGTTACATGTTGCAGTTTGTTTTGAGGGCAAGAATTGGGGCAACATGGAGCTGTTTGTTTTAATACTTGGCTGGGGTATGACTGTCCAGAGAATTAGAGTCTTGCCACAATGAAGAAAATTATAGTTATGATACTTATTCTCCAAGGTGCACCCTAGTGTTAAGACCCATGTTATCATCTGCAACAGACTTACACCACATCCAGTTTATTAGGGTTTAAGGATACAAGACAGTTTAAAACAGATATACAAAACTTATCTGAAAGCTCTGCATTAGCTTAACTTCAAGATGAGAAAGACTTAGTTGCCATGGGTAAGTTTCACCCTGCTTTTTGAGTTTGTTTCAACTCTAAGACCTGCTCCCTTCCCTTCAAGACACTGAGTTACACCTAACTAAAAAGCACAGTATTGCATTAGTCTCAGCATCATTATCAATGCCCAAAGGGTGACAGCAACATGACTGAGGCAGTTCCATCTGTAGAAAATAGGGTGAATGTCTGCCTTATATAAAGCAGAAATAAGTCTTTGATGGCCTAAACTCAGCCAGCTGGGGAAGGAAGTCATCCCAGGTAACAAGGGACCACAATTTCCAAAATATCAGGCTCCCAAGGTTGCAGTGCTCACTACAGCAACAGTTCCACTAGCTGCTAGAAAGATGAGCAAGGCAAACAGGTAAGCTACCTGATAACTTGTTAAATACCAAAACCTTTGCAACAGCCTAAGTTTAAAGTAAGTTTTACTGAACTGCCGACTGTCAAAAGCCAACTGTTCAGTTTTACTGAGCCCGCACTAGATGTCAGCCTTGCCCATGGTACAGCAGAGCTCAGCCAGCCCAGGCACTTACTGAACACTAGTATTTCTGAAGCACCACACCGTGCTTTCCTCCTAGACAAGGAAGGTTCACATTTGCATAGCACTCGATTAACAAGAATAAAAACTGCTTTTTGTTCTCACAGACAAACATTAAGAAAGGACATGTTTTGCCTTTCAAATGTATTCTCTCTCAAAGCTGAGCCAGTCTTGTAACTAGATTAAAGAAAGGTTAAAAACAGGTCAACATTTAGCTGCAGTAGTAGGGAAACAAAAGAAGCTGGCAGACTTCTGTACTTATTTTTGGGAACATAAGATTTCCCAGACAGAGAGGTAAGTCAAAGTTGTTCTGCCAGAAGCAGAATTAATAGACCCTGTTTCTCACCAGAGTTATGGCTCTTGTCCCTTGGACTCCTTTCTTCCTCTTGCCTTTTTGGACAGGGACATCGCACACAGGTTTCCTGGCCTGCTGCTCTTATTGAATAGTACAGGCTGGCTTGTGGCCAAGTACAGTTCTCAGTTTTCTTCCCTTGGTAGGGCACTACCGAGTCTGTCATCTCTGCTCATCTGTCAAGTTTCCCAAAACCTTTGAGAAGAGACCTCCGAGTGCCTACCCCTCTTTCAAGTCTGACTGAAGCTGGCCACAGTATTCAAGAGTTACCATTAGGGATGTACTACCAGTGCAATTTTAAGTGGTGCTCCCCTAGGAACAGGCTAAAGATCTAGTCAAGTCTATCAACCTTGGGATCCTTTGGCAAACTGCTTCATAATTGCTTGCTTACAGGTCTCAGTCTCAGAGCATAGGAGTTTTCAGTACAGTTCTTTAAAAGGAGACTTATCTTTGTCCCCATGACAACAGACTGCAGGCATGTCCACACTGCAGTTGGAAGATGTGACTGCAGTTTATTTGCTAGCTTCAGCCCAGCTAGTTCAAGAAAATATAACAATACATTCAAAGTGCTATGGGTTAGGGTCTTCAGACACCAAGTACACACATTAGCTAAAGCTCATGCTGCCATCCCTTAGCTACTCCTGGCACTGAACCTTTCTATCCCACAGCTGGAGAAAGATCACAACCAGCTACAGAACAGCACCTGGTAGAAACATATATCATGTTATCTGAAATAATTTCCGTGTGCATCTTACAAAGTGTAATGTATTCAAATAAAAGACACAAGGTGTATATTGTGTTCAGAAACAATGAAGTTATTTATTTCAGTCTTGAAGATATTTTTGTTACTCAAATTTGCCATATGCAACATGAAGATAGATTTGGGTGCCCACATAAGCAGTTATCTGACTATGTACAGCATGCCAAACTCTACTTTTTCTAGCCTCATAAGGACGATATTTTTCCTGCCAGATAAAAAAACCACAACAACTTACTGTTCCTCAAATCTACATGTAAAACCTTGGGCCCCGAGGCAGGCCTCTTCTTTATACAAAGGACAGCAATCTCCCCCACTAGCTGCAGCACATAGAGTCATCAGCCATGAGCGTCACCAGAAAAATCAGCTATTTCAGGCCCAGAAACAGTCCCTATGGCAGATACTGAAAGGCCAAAGTGTTTTGGAGGCCGGTAGCTAGTGGAGTTCCCCAGGGCTCGGTACTCAGCCCGGTCTTGTTCAACTTGTTCATCAATGACCTGGATGAGGTGATAGAGTGCACAGTGCTGCACCTGGGGAGGTCGAACCCCATGCACCATTACAGGCTGGGGGGTGACCTGCTAGATAGCAGCTCTGCTGAGAGGGACCTGGGAGTCCTGGTGGACAATAAGCTGACCATGAGCCAGCAATGTGCCCTTGTTGCCAAGAAGGCCAATGGTATCCTGGGGTGTATTAAGAGGAGTGTGGCCAGCAGGTCGAGGGAGGTTCTCCTCCCCCTCTACTCTGCCCTGGTGAGACCCCATCTGGAGTACTGTGTCCAGTTCTGGGCTCCCCAGTTCAAGAAAGACGAGGAACTCCTAGAAAGAGTCCAGAGGAGAGCTACTAGGATGATAAAGGGACTGGAGCATCTCCCCTACGAGGAAAGGCTGAGAGAGTTGGGCTTGTTCAGCCTGAAGAAGAGAAGACTGAGAGGGGATCTCATCAATGCATACAAATATCTTAAGGGCGGAAGTCAAGAGGACGGAAGCAGTCTGTTTGCAGTGGTGTCCAACGACAGGACTAGGGGCAATGGATGCAAACTGAAACACGAGAGGTTTCAGTTGAATATGAGGAAGAACTTCTTCACTCTGAGGGTGGCAGAGCACTGGAACAGGCTGCCCAGGGAGGTTGTGGAGTCTCCTTCTCTGGAGATATTCAAAGCCCACCTGGATGAAGTCCTGTGTAGCATGCTCTAGGTGAGCCTGCTTCAGCAGGGGGGTTGGACTAGATGATCTCCCAAGGTCCCTTCCAACCCTTACGATTCTGTGATTCTGTTTTGCTGTTGATGAGACCATAACCAAGGAGACTTCTGTACAAAAAGCTATATGCTCCCAACCCCCATAAGTCTTCCACTGTTTCATAGCTTCTTTAAAGCTCTGAAGTAATGAGATTAAGTGAAACTCCAGTTTTCATCATATTTTCTGAAAACGTTTAACTTGTTTGCTGCAAGGGGCCCAACAGAAAAAAATCATCATTATTCTATGCCATGATCTTACTTTTCCTTTACTTTTACAGAGATGAAAGACACTGTTAACAATGCAAATCACTGACCTTAAAATCAAGTAATTAAAACCAGTATGTTTGGACACTGCATGATGCCCAAATAGAAGTGCAGAAGAAATAAGAGCTAAGAGAAAAACTGCAGGAAGAGCTACCCCACTTCTTCCAAGACACGTCCAGATGATCTGGCAGCAAATCAGTGGTAGCACAGAATTTCAGAGGGTTTCTCTATCCACTGTGACAGAGAAAGCTCAAGTTCCCTCTATCAGCTGCAGACAGAAATTCAGACATTAGTCACCCTGCAGCTGCCGCAAGGGAGGCATCCAGCACCTGTATTCTCTGCTGGAGCCAAGTGAACAGGTCTTTTAGTAAAGGAACACCCTAATCCAAATTAGATTTCCTCTTTGAAATAGCACAAGCCATTATATCCAGGCAGCTAGGGTAAACAGTCCTACGCTGTTTCTCCCGCAGTCAGCATCTGCCTTGTGCAGTGCTTATGGTGTCTTTAAACATTTCCGCCAGCTGCAGCCAGGGATACAGAGCTGCTGCATCTCACAGAAAGCAGCTCTTCCCACTGTTCACACAGGGTGCATCTACATTAAAGAATGATAAAAGGCAGGAAGAGCAACCTAGGCAAAGCAATATTTTAATAGTCCATCTCTCTCCCCCAGGGCCTAGGACTGATCTCATCCCAGCTCTACAGCTGAGATACCGTACTTCTGCCCAGGGGGAAGGGTCAGAAGCTCTGCTCAAATTAGCCTGCATAAGTACACAGGAAATATTTCGTCTGCACACATACATTTCTTGCTGGACAGTCTGACATGAAAGTAAGCATATAGCTGGCTTTCTATTAATAAAGCTGAAGGCTAAGACCTTCAGCAAGGGCAAAGATTACTATATCAGGAATAAATTATCAAATTTAAGAGGAGGCTCTGTAGATTCACATAGGGCAATGAGCTCTCTCCCTGAATATCTACAATGAAGAAAAATGTTAACTTGGCTAATCCAAAAGGACCTTTACCTCATAGTCTAAGCAAAGCCAGTTGGAAACAAGACTCACAAGTGTTCACCAATACTCACAGTTGTTTAAGTCACCAGAAGGTAACATTTGTTTTTTCCATCTGTTGTCTGTAAGTATGCTTGCAATGTGCTTTTAAAGGCCCCCAAAATACTAATGTAAATACAATGAAGTAGTCGTAATGTCTTGAAGGCAAGAAAGACAAATATGTAAGAACATTTAGAGAACAGGTACCATATGTAGTCCACTAGAAAAAACACCACACCAAAAAATAGCATAGAAAAAAATATGGAAGGCACTTCTGGTTTTTAAGTCTACTTCAGCTCATTCTGCAACAGCCAGATCTTAAACTCCAGCCGCAGTAGGTGGGAGCCAAGGGTCAGAGAGTACCCAAGAAAACATGCTGTCCCTATCCCCTTACAGCACCTTGGAAGAACCACCACAGTCCCAGCACCAGACCTGGTAAACTGATGAAGCCCCCATTTCAAACATGTAGCAAACACCTTCCATAGCTCTACATACTCCTGAAAGTGAACTCTGGTGCAATAAAATATTTTGTGTGCAAGAGACACAATGGGTTGCCATGCCAACCCACTCTGTACCTGGAATCAGAGCCCAGTTTACAATTGCTTAATTAACTTTTCTAGTAGTATAGATGCTAAAGATGAGGAACTCAGGTCCCTACAGTATGTTGCTAGTCTACAAGATTTGGAACTAACTGCGTATTTCAGGCTTTTCAAAGAAACTCGGTCAAATTTTTCCCCAAAGCTGATGTCGCGAGTTAGACTGCTTTATAGAACTGTTAAAATAAAGACTAGTAGAACCTGGTAAAATCTGCAAGACCAAGAACAAAAAAGAATAATTTCCTACTGATCTAATCAGTCACAACAGTGAATCATCAGCAAGTTGAGATAAACAGTTATTTGATACAGAAGCTGAAAAAGTTTCATTTCTCCCAGTTCAGACATTCTAGTTAGTTTGCTATTCTTTGCCACAGTTAGAGCTTAAAACATTCACGTTCTTAAAGCTACATTTACAGAAAAGTTTATTGCAGAACTGAAGAGTTAAGAGAAGTCAAAGTGAGGATCTGGAAGTCATGACATCAGAGAGACTACCGGCTGATCTCCTGATGTGCTTGAGAACTCCTGCTTGCGGGTCTGCAAGGCAGATAAATTTTCCAATTCCTGTTTCAAATCCAGGGAATCTTCATGGTTCCAGGGACAGGAGCTGGATTCTGCCTAGCTTCTTCATCAATAGGTTTATATATGCTTCACCTAGACGTCAAAGCCTCCAGGGTTTTACAATCCTGTGACCACCACAAAGCAAACAAAAGAACACATTTTTCATTTGCACACCAAATACACACCTGTTAGTCTTGAGCTTTTTAAAATTAAATATTCTTTTTACACAATTACTTCAAGGCTGACAGTATGTACACCAAATATCCCACCCACCCGCCTGCCCAGAGCCAATTATTTATTCAAAGCTGGCTCTGAGAATGAAAAAGGTGTGCACATTTGCCAGCTACACGCAGCATGACAAACCATATTTCAGGAAAGTGACTCAGTAAGTTCAAGATGTTTTACACATTTAATTAAGCCTTACACTAACTCCAGTTGGCAAGCAGAAGCGTGAATCATAGAAGCTAGATCACAGGAGCAAACTTAAAGCAACTCCAAAACTTAACCACTTACTCCTAGAGCTGAACAGTTTCTACAGCAGGAATCATCCCGTTGCATAGGCAAGCATACTGTCAATAGGAAGCAAGAAGAAAAGTACCACCATAGCTTGAAACACAGATGCTACACCAACCAGTGCTAGCAGAGGCATTGCCATCAAATAGTCTTCTAATCTTAACTATGCTCTCAACTGGCACTGCAACACTTGTCCACTGCTCTCCCTTTACTGCTTTCTACAAAGCTATCTCCAAGAACCGATGGCACATCAAGGCCGAAGACTTCCAGGAAGAGGTGGTGGTAATGTCATTAGCACAAAGTTTTGTGTCATCATTGTGTACATCACTGCATTTACTCAGTGATTACCAAATTTATTGTTATTTGTGACCTCCTTCTACATACCACAAGACACTGCTTCTTTGCTTAAGAAGAATATACTTAAGATGCAATACTGAGCTAAACTACTAGTCAAAGAGATCAAACTTGCACAACATAGTCCTGGTGCTAGAATAAAAGAAATATGCAACTGTGTACATCATCCTGTTGTTCCTGCGTTTGCCATTCCCACTGCTGGTGACAATCAGCTGAAGTAAACAAGAACAGAGGGGAGACCTCTAAAATCCAAGGTCCCACAAGACCACAGAAAAATGTGCAACATATGTTAAGAAGGATCCACAGAATACCTATAACATGCTGAGCTATGTATATGTATATATGCTCCACTGGTTTGTTGCAAGGAAACAAGTACAGTACAGTCATTGTCCTTTGCTGTCTCACAGTTTGAAAAGCTTAAAGTAGCTTGCAACAAAATAGTAAGTACTGCAAACACAGGGGAACTATTTGTGCATCTTCCTTATAACATTGTGCTGACCTGAAGGATAACTAACTTTCCACATTGAACAGTGGACCTTGAGTTCAAGGACACTATCAAGCATGAAGAGATGCAGACAAATACTTCCACTTGCTACTTGCACCCATACTCAAGTTAAAAGGTTGGCACAGCAAAGGCAATGTTCACATCTGTTAGTATAGAGCACTAACATTTCTCACATTGTTCTTATTTTTCTTATTTCTTTTCCACCGTGATAGAAATCTTACTAGCAGTGCAAAGAAAGGATCAATACAGTGATGGAAATTACAGGAAGGCTACAACATAGCACTGCATCTTTCTTCCCAGGGTAACAACCAAATGGTGATTAAGAAAGAGGCAAGTAGCTCTACATACTTTGCCCTTAGCCAGCAAGCCTTAAGCATTGCTCCACATGAGCAAAAATTAGCAAAGTCTCTTACTGACACCAGTGAATGATGGAGTGCATTGCCACTAGTGCT
>NW_009260059.1:753449-770058 GCF_000687185.1 Egretta garzetta
AAGAGGCTTTTGTCTTCTTTCAGGATCTTTGATAACAGCAGCTCAGCAAATTAATGTGCTCAAGTCCTACTACTGACACCACCAGCCTCTACACTGCTTACATGGTATCCAACTACAGCTCCAGAATCCTCTCACTGTGTCTCTTTCCACCACTCAACTGGGATTGCAGCTAGATTTCACACAGCTGTCCTGGAGATGGAATGACAGCCCTCTTCCCCTGTCACCACAGCACAGACAGCAGCTTTGCTTAGTCCAGAGACCAGCAGGTTTTCTTTAGCTACTGGATGACAACCTCCAGAGCAAAGGCTTTTCTCCTCCTCTCTCTCAAAACACACACATACACAACCTTCACATGGAGAGTGAGGATCTACCATTGCTCTCATTTCAACCAGCTCAGAGTCATACAACTGAGGGCATACATCGCACAGAACAGAGACAAGAGAAGATTAGAGGTCCCCCCTACAGCACTGGATTAGGGGAGCTTGGAGTTGCTTCCTTTGACAACTTGGAGCCATAATGAAACACCCTGGCAGACACAGTTACTGTCCTCCTCTAGTCAGAGGACTAGCATTAAACACATGGCTGAGAAGACACGTGTGGCAGAGGCCATTCTGACTTTCAAGACCTGTCCCACTAACACACTTCAAGCCTCAGGCAGCCAGACCTGCTCTGCAGAAAAGCTTGGTCCTTCAGCCATTCCCACACTACAAGTCTGAATGATGCCAAACACTTCAGCACAGCTATTGGCACTGAGCTAATAGCAAAGCTTTTCATACAACGTTAAGAAAAGCCTGAATCAAACCAATAAATAAGAGAAAGGCTGTCACCTTGTCACACTTGTTCATTCACCCTACGTGCACAGTAAGATCTTGCATGAGTTACGCATCAGGCCTGGATATCAAGTCATTTATTTGGCATTGTGCTTTACTGCTTAAGTATTTGTTGGCTTTTGGATTCAAATGTTTAAAGGATTTGATCACTTACCTTAGTTTGCTTCTGTAAACAGCTAATGACACACTGCAAACTAACAAACACTATTCAGATCTCTAATCCATGTTAATCTCCCATTCACTCAACAAAACTGTCACCCACAGAAACACATCAGTATCTGAAAGAAGATTGCTTCTTATACACCATTTCCAGAAGAAGCTTTCACTTTTCTGTGAAGCTAGATGAATGCTGTGGATACGCCAGGCTAGGAAAACTGACACTAGGAAACTCAAGAGGATAAAGTCATTAAATATAGAAGTAAATCCAGATACACACCACATTCTCCTACCCTGACGCATCTTCTGACTCCATTCTCTGTGTCTGTGTATCTAGTGCAAGTCTACAGCAACCCTACCAAATTTAAAGGAAATGGGTACACCTTCAGTTTTCCCCTAAAAGTTAACAGCATTATACATATTAGGCCTATGCATTCAGCTTTGACCTGATCTTCTCCAAGTATTTGGTTGCTAACAGTGCAAGAAATCATTTTTAGGCATCTGTGGTGGAGAAGTAGACAGCTGTTGGAGAAACCCCCACACACCTCCATCTGAATCAAGCTACCTAGCAGCCAGCCCTGCTGGGATTGCCCTGTGGGTGCCAAGCAAGGTCCAAGGCTGCTTCTGGATAACAGTGCATGCTGACAAGCAGGACAAACCAAAGGAGGCTTCCTTCGGAAAACTTCTCTGGATAGATTCCATCTTCCCCACCTCTGCAGTGCTGCTGCAGGACAGGCTTTAGACAGATCTCACCTCAGACCTCCTGTGTCAGGTGTGGGCAGGAATACTGCAGTTCAGAGGCTGGGGAGTGCTAAGCATCACCTTGCTCTAACTTTGATTTCAGGAACAGAATTTAGCCCTCCTCCTCCTGTTAGTCTTCCCCTTTTAAGTGGCCTCCCCAAGGTGACTTGAAAGGAGATTAAGACCAAGCATTTCAAAGACATTCTTTTTAGCTAAAAGCATAAATAAGTATATATAGACACACACACACCCCTTACCATTCCTCCTCTATTCAACTGGGCTTTCAAGACCAATTTCAAGCAGGGTGCTTTGCACCTTTAGCTACCAGTGCTATAGCCCATAACACGGCCCTCAGGCACACTATAGGATGTGGAAATACACAGGTAACTTCTTCTGTATAAGTCAGGAACAGTTCTCAGATGACACACTCAGGGAAGGCTCACTGACCTAACCAAGACACTACTTTGCAGTTTAATTCCTTTGTATCAGCTCCCTTTGTAGGAGAGTGACTCAACCTTTAGTCTCCTTAAAAAAAGATTAAGGCAGCAAATTGTGTTAAACACTGCTGTAATTTATACTGTACGAGAAGCTTCTCTCAAGACTGTTTATCATAATACAAATTTTTTTATGGGAAAGTGCAGATGCTGTAAATTGAACATGCATGTTTATTAGCACATACCAGGAAGCAATCCACTCAAGTAACAGCCTCATGTACAAGAGTGCATCAGCTTTTTTAGCAGTACTGCATTGCTCATTGTTCCATAGGAATATTTTCTTCCATAAGATGTATTACTAAATATATTAGGATTACCTTCTAATCACAGTTGAAAGCTGAGAATTGGGCTAAAAAAGGTAAAAAAGTTTTAGATTAGTAAGTGTTGAGAACCCCCCAATTCTTGGAGGTGAGAACTGTGGTTGCTACAGTGTACAAATGGACCAAGCCATTTATTCAAGCGCCTAAATATGAGTAAATATGCTTAAAGACCGCACTTAAAACTCAGGGCACCACAAATAACACAAGACATCAATGAAAGGGATAGACTGTCTTCAATCATCCATCCATCTTCAAATCAACCATCCCGATCACCAATTAGTATACCCTATGCTTTCTCTCCCCTTTTCTTTTTGAAGTTTGGTAACAGAAAGAAGAATCCTAGACTGGACTAAAAGACACTAGTAATCACTCTAATTACTGACTTCACACAAACATAGCAATTAAAAGGAGAGAAAACAGCTACAAAATAAAAGTAAATGCAGCAATCTGGAAATCCAAGCCCATTTTGGATAAGACTGGTGTAAACAGGGTCAGAATTTGTCATTTACTAAGCTCCTCACATCCAGAATAAAAATGTTTAGAAGACTTAAGGTTTTAATTCCATATAATTATGAAGAGGTCATTTGATCATGATACAGACACTGCAAGCAACTTAGATATGCAAGAAATTCTATATAGATACTGGATCAAAGTTTTGAACAGCTGAGAACTTGCAAGTAGCTTCACATAGGCCGAACTGCACAAATACCCAGCTGCCACCCTAGACATTAGTTCTTCATATTCAGCCCCACACTTTTTGGGTGTTGATGCAACCCTCTGTCTTCCATAGAGATGTTTACACAACATGGATTTCCTGGCCACCTGTCAGAAATAACTGGCCAAATGAGACAAAACATCTGCTAGTTTTTAAGCATCCAGGTGCTTAAGAAGTGCTTGGCCTTCCCTTAACTTCCAAACATATTTAGAGCAGCAACAAAACACACACTACATATTTCCCACACCACTGTAAATTTCAACATAATTCTTGTGAAACCCTAAGTGCAATAGACAGGCACACATACTGAACAGACACCCTATAAACTTGCAGAAATTCTGGGTTTGATTCATTTGTTCAGATGCAGCCAGACCAATTTATCACCCAAAGGTCCCTTTCTGGTCAACAGCGAAAACTAGTCACGTCTTGGATAAGATAAATTGCACCCTGAAGCACGTAACTACTTAGAAACAGAAGCTTAATTCTTGACATCTACAATGACAACATGATAATTTTTCTGTGTCTAACCATGTCCATTTGAGAATACACTTTTTTTATTTTTTTGTCACAGATTGTAGAGCCACCTTCTGATTTTCCCCCATCAAATCTTTGGAAGAAAGCAGAGGAAAGCTTTCTCTTCCAGAACAGCAGCAGTGCTCATCTTGCTTCTTTGCCACATCACTTTTTCTTTGGGCACAGTTATTTATTAAGTAGTAGCAGGAAAGTAGAGAAGAGGATTCAAAGGAATAATTCTTATTTCAACATAATGTTCTTAGGAGAGAAGAAGCCATACAGTGAGCAAGAAAACTAGAGTAAGCTAGGAAAAACAATTTGCTTTCAGTTTATTGTAGTGAAGAAAAAAATTTATTTTCTCACCATCTATGTGTAGATTGTAGCTTGTTTCCACATTTTTCCAAAAAAAAAAATACAGCTCTCTGGGAGGCACCATACTCATCACAGAAGCCATTTATCCTTGACTCTATGGTCTGCCAAGTGACTCATCGCTCCGGATGACACAGTTAGCTCATAGCCAGCACACTCTCTTGGGCACCAACTGCCATAACGGAACAAGTTTGTTTTCATGAGGGAACAGTTTTCCACAGATGAGCTTCCAGTTGTCTTAAGTAATAACCCTTGTTCAAAACTAAGGCAGCCTAATTTTGTGTTTTCCATCTCGCATATACTTTATCAGAACTTCTTTTCCCCACTCAGCATCCCATTTGCTCAGTAGTGACTGCTACAGACCAATCTGCAAAGCTTATTTTGGAAGCTTCTGAACACATACACTGCTATGCATCCAAGTACCTATCTGATGGAGTAGGTCAAAGTTTGCAGTTTTGGTGTCCACTTAGGAAAAACATTGGTTGGTTAGCTATTTGTTCAATAGCTAGACACTGCAAACACAGAATACAGCACACACAACCAAAAAAACCACACCAACACACACACACCCTGTGCACTGTCCCTGAACCCTGCAGGTGGCACCATGCTACTGCATCAGTACTTCCCAGTGTCAGGAGCAGATGTGAAATCACTGCCACAAAGTCCTGATTCAACAAAGGCTCAAGAAGATCATGGCCAACACATACAAGTCACACTCCAGTAGGAGGAAGTATCAGCTGTTGCTTCAGTCAAGTAAAGCTCTGCCACCAATTATAATTATCAGTTACCTTCTCTACCAGCTAAAAACCCATCACCTCATCATCTTGGGTCTCAATAGATATTGAACCCTGAGTTCATTTTTGGTTCTTAAAAACCACAGTTTCTGAGAAACAGTATCTGTCACCCTTCAGTCATGGAGAGAATAGTCTCAGTAGTTTCAGTGCAGATTACCACTCACCATAGATCATCAGCATCTTAGAAAT
This sequence comes from Egretta garzetta, assembly GCF_000687185.1. Taxonomy (NCBI): domain Eukaryota; kingdom Metazoa; phylum Chordata; class Aves; order Pelecaniformes; family Ardeidae; genus Egretta; species Egretta garzetta. The sequence continues at coordinate 758,571 of NW_009260059.1, forward strand.
GGCTGCAGAAAGCCAGAGGGATTGAGAAACCCTGAACAAGTTTCACAGATATTTTTCAGTTTTTTTAAATGCTATTATCCTACCTCTGATGCTTCTGAGCCACAACAGCACCCTGCCTGAAAGCAGCAAGAGTAATTCAAAGAAAGTAGCAGAGACTGTACAATAAAAATAGCTAGAAACTTAAGTTTAATATTAAACTTAATGTTTAAGTTTAATGATATCCCAATCAAATATCACAATTCTTTTGGTTTGTGTCATAACTTTTTCTACTTTGCCCAAAACATTTGAAGTTTTCTATGTCTTTCCATTTGCTGCATAAACTGTATAAGGGAGAAAAAGAGAGAAAAGGATTAAAGTAAAAAAAAAAGACAACCCACAAGCTTTCTTCTTTTTATACTGATATGTAAGGGAGAAAAGAGAGAAAAGGATTAAAGTAAAAAAAGGCAACCCACAAGCTTTCTTCTTTTTATACTGATATCTCCCCTATGTCTGTCCTGGTTCAGTAGGTGGAAACAGCAGCAGCAACAAGACATCAAATTATAAAGAATCAGAAGTAGCAAAATTCTCTTTCAAAGAGGGCAGCGCAGGTGTTGTCCTGTCAGCTTTCCCTCCAGTGCTGGAATTCTGAACACAGGCTCTGGGGTGCAACAGAAGGAGGAGACACTGCATTCATGTCATGACCCCAGCAGTCCCTCTCATTTTATCCACCATGGTGGCTCAACAGCGGAATAACCCTTCACCTCCATCAAGGACACACTTTTACATACTTATTTTGCATTAAGTTAAACAGAAACCAATATTCTGTTGGTTGCGTCAGTTTCATTCCAAAACAAGTTGCAGGTTTTTGCTTAAATAAAAAGAGAAATTTTAGAAGATGGGCACTGTGGATTAATTCCTCAAGTATAAAAAACCACTAATTTCTAAAATAACAAACAAACCAATATTCTGTTGGTCACCTCAGTTTCATTCCAAAACAAATTGCAGTTTTTTGCTTAAATAAAAAGAGAAATGTTAGGTGGGCACTGGGGATGAATTTCTCAAGTATAAAAAACCACTAATTTCTAAAATAACTTTGTAAATTCATTACCTACCAAATCCTTTCTAAGAGCCGAGTACTTGAGTTCTTTTTTAAAAATTTACTTAAGGTAAAACAACTGTTTCACCTACACATTACTACCTATATAACATTCTCAAAGAAGAACTGTTGGAAGGAGAAAATACCTATAGTTTGTTTCTTAAATACATCACCAGTGTAATTTTCTAAGAAGCTATGCAAGGTCATAATTTTCTGGTAATCACATAAGGGCCTGCATTTGAGCTCACTCAGTATTTGCTTTTATAGAAAGAAGCAAGTCATCCTGGAAATACTATGTATCTCCATTTTAGAGAGGTGGCTAGCATAATATCTGGACTCAGAGTTACTTATTTAATGCGGTAAGAAAATATTTTTTCATTGTGTTAAACTAGTTTCAGCTTTTTTTCCTAAACATGGTTCCTTAATTACGAGGGGGTTTTTCCTTTAAGGAGGAAGAAAAAATTACTTATTTAATGCGATAAGAAAATATTTTTTCATTATGTTAAACTAGTTTCAGCTTTTTTCCTAAACATGGTTCCTTAATTCCGAGGGGGTTTTTCCTTTAAGGAGGAAGAAAAAAGCAGCATATTTAAATAAATATAGTGTTGTCATCAATCTAGCAACTTTAGCTAGGCTTCCCTCCTCAAGAGTTTTCACATCACACTATGTAATAGTACTTCTCTACACTCTGTGCCATACCACTTATTTGATGACCATCCTCCTATTCATTTTTCCCTGAAAGAACAGTCTGTCCCTAGGACCCAGGGGTTTTTAACTAGATACAGACTTTTTGTGTGTGTGTGTATGAAAACATATACAGATACAAATAACCAAGAAACTTCAGTTATTCTCTTAAATAACCTCCTGCCCGAGGACAAGCTTGCATTCTGTGATCATTCCTGACAATCAAAACACACGAATCATGAAGCAGCAGAGAAATTTATACAGTTACTCTGTTTTGCAGATCTTCAATATCCATGTTAACCTATGACCTTCAAGCTCAACCGCTCAGACACATAGATTTTTGGCTTTGCCAAGCAGTCATTATGATCACTATTAAAAATCACCCTCAACATACATTTAGTTTTCATAATGGATTGAACAGTCCATACAAGGTGTATTGAGACCTTCAATCAATTGAAGTGGGAGTCACAAGGGAAAGTTCACCAGATACTACTGGGAAAAAAAAAAAACAAAACACAAAAACAACCACCACCTCTCCAATTCTGCAACAAAAGCAACTTTTTGAATGGCAAACCAGAACCTTCTGACCTGCCTTAATTTAACTGCTTTTTTTTGGTCAGAGAAATTAAGTGATATACCAGCAATTCTATACTTGTGTACACCAGTTAAGCTGTCTTGAGGTAATACTAGGATGATCACAACAAACAGCCTGGAAACATTCTCCCTTGTCTCTGTAGTTGAATACTACTCTAGCACCTTTGAAAGACAGACTGTTACTGGCAGTTCAGCATTACACTAGCACACATGTGCCTCGATGCGGTGGTAGGTACCTTCTACAGACAACCTGACCAGGAAGAAGTAAAGGCCTTCAGACAACTGGAAAAAAGTCCTATGCGCGCAGGCCCTGATCCTCAAAGGTTCTACTTTAACCACCCTGGTATCTTCTGAAAGTGCACAAGCAATCCAGGAGATCTCTACATCGATAAATACACTTCCTGAAACTGGTGATCAAGAAGCTGATGAGGGAAATTGTTCTGCTAGACCTGATCCTTACAAACAAGGAAGTACTGGTCAGGAATATGAAGTTGGAGAGCAGTCTTGGTTGCAGTTACCATGAGAGTAAAGAGCTCAAGATCCCAAGATGAAACAACAAAGCAAAAAGCAGAATCACAACCCTGGACTTCAGTAGTGCAAACTTTGTCCTCTTCAGGCACCTGCTCAGATGAATGCCATAGAAGATGACCCTGGAAGGAAGAGGAGTCCAAGAGAGTTGGTTAATTTTTAAGAATCACCTCCTCCAAGCTTAAGATTTGGCCACCCTGATCAACAGGAAATCATGCAAGAGCAGCAGAAGACCTGTATGGATTAACAAGGAGTTGATAAAACTCAGACATAGAAGTGAAGCATTGAGAGGAAGAGCCAGAGAGAGGTGACCAGGAGGAGTATGGAGACTATCCAAGCATGTAGTGATTATGTTGGGAAATCCAAAGCCCATTCACAGTTAAATCTGGTGAGGAACATGGTGGGCACTAAGGGCTGCTACAGGTATATCAGCAGCAAAAGGAACACCTTTGGTCCTGCTGCTGAGCAGGGAAGGGGAGATAGTGACAAAGGATACAAGAAGGCCAGGGTACTCAGTGCTTTCTTTGCTTCAGTCTTTACAGGTAATACAAGGCCTTTGGAAAGCCCAAGCCCCTGAGACAGGTGAGAAAGAACGCCTTGTCTCTGGTGGAGGAGGGTCAGGTTAGGGAACATTTAAACAAACTGGCCATACAAAAAAAAATCCATGGGACCTGATGAGATATATCCACGAGCACTGAGGTAGCTGGCTGATGTCATTGTAAGGCCACTCTCAATACTCTGAAAACTCACAGCAATTAGGAGAGCTTCTTGAGAGCTGGAAGAAAGCATAGTGTAAATTCTACCTTCAAGAAAGAAGATCCAGGGAATTGCAAGCCAGTCAGACTCACCTTGAATATGGAAAGGTGATGAAGCAAATCCTTCTGGAAAGAATTCCCAAACATAAGAATGACAAGGAGAATGATTTTGAGTAATCAGCATAGACTTGTGAAGAGGAAAATTGTGCTTAAACAACCAGGAAGCTTCTTATGAAGTAGACTGTTTTGGTGGATGAGGGCAGAGCAGCGAGTGTTTTTACCTTGATTAAGTAAGAGTTTTGACATTGTCTCCCGTATCATCTCAGACAAACTGATGAAGTATTGACTAGGTAAGTGGACAAGTGAGATGGATCAATAACTGAACTGCTGTACTCACAGGGTTGTGATCAGCACAAAGTCAAGCTGGAGGCCAGTCACTAGTGGCATACCCCAGGGGTCAATACTGGGTTCAGTATTGTTTAATATCTTCATTAAGAACTTGGATGATTGGACAGAGCACACACTGGCCAACAGGATTATCCTGAAGTTCAAAGGGAAATGCAAAGTCCTGCACCTAGGGAAGAATAAACCTATGCACTACTATGGGCTGGGGCCAAACAGCTGGAAGTCATCTTTTCAAAAAAGGACCTGGATGTCCTGGTGAACAAGCTGAACATGACACTGCAATGCACCCTTTTGGCAAAGAAAGCTGACAACACCCTGGGCTGTATTAGAAAAGGTGTTGCCAGCAGGTCAAGGCAGGTGATCCTTCCCTTCCACTCAGCACTGCTGAGATATCTAGAGTGGTATCCTATTCTGGGCTTCCCAGTTCACAATAGACATGAACACACTAGAGCAAGCCTATTGGAGGTGGACCACCACAAAAAAATTAAGGGATGAAAGGATCTGACCAAGAAGGAAAGCCTGAGAAAGCCAAAACTGTTCTACGTGGAGAAGACAATGCAGGGAGAAGGGAAGAAATGGAGGGTGGATCTTACCAAGATGTATAAATACCTGAAGGGAGGAAGTAAAGATGAAAAAGCCAGTCTCTTCTTGGTGGTATCCACTCAAGTGACAAGAAGCAGTGGGCACAAGTCAAAACATAGGAAATTCTATTTAAACATAAGACATTTTTGCTCTTAGGGTGATGAAACACTAGAATAGGCTGCCTAGAGAGGTCGTAGAGTCCATTCAAGGCCCAACTGGATGCAGTCCCAAACATCTTCCTATAGCTAAGCACACAAGGGGCAGGGAGGGTTGGATTGTAGAATCTCCAGAGATGCCTTCCAACATCAGCTTTCTATGCTGCTATGAGCATTTATCATTGCCTTGGTAAAAGCAGCACTAGAGCAACAAATGTAAAGTTTTCGCTGCTATGGATGTTTTGTGCTTTCCTCAGCGTGATCATTCAACATGGTCTTTCTGCAGCTCCTAAATGTTATCACATTAGCTGTTACTGCCATTAGTTAAAAAAAGCTTGATCATTCATTGATGATCCAAATAAATTCATATCCTCTATGGACAGTGGCAGAGCCTGCAATGCATGCTTGTCATGAGACTACACACAGAGCGACCACCTTTGCTCCCTCCAATTTTATTACTCATATTTGCACAAGAGTACACAGTATCGATAGAAGTTACATGTGTCTCTGGAAACTTAACAGGAGTTAACAGTAAGCCTAGGTTCTGTCATTTTCAGTTTTGCCATGCAAATTTTATAGAGCAAAACTTAACTGAAAGCAGAACTGGGTAAATACTCTTAAATATCAGCACTTCCACCACACCTCTTCTCTACTTTCCCAGGAGCCCCGTGCAAGCTTTCAATTAGAGCATACAGATTCCCTTGAAAAGGCAAACCAGCTCAAAGCAGTGTTACAGTCTAGCTTCTGAATGCTGTAATTTCAAAGTGCCATGAGCTGCATTACACATATGCTCACTACTTTAAAAAGATGTGACAAAGAATTTTGCTGCCAACTGTACCTTCAAGTAGGATTTAGATAGAATGTCAGTGCTTAGCTTGGACCTAGACCAGACCACAAGGCACATCACCCTTTAATGATCACATATGGTCAAACTTATCATTCCCTATCAAAAAAAGGGGCCAGCTTCCTAAAAAAGAATCACTTCGTGGAAAAACTGCATCTTGCAAGTCTAAGCAAGGACTGCTACAGGATTTTGAAGTTCTCTCAAGGAAATTCCCATCAGCCAACCTGCTTGCCTTCATGACAGGACAAACAGGGTCCATGGCTTTGAGAGGACCTCTTAAGGGAACACCCTGATGATAGAAACACAGAATAATCTAGGTGACAGTTCTAGGGCAGAGCTGACACACACTGCTCTAAGACCAAGATATACCTCAAATGCTTACTGTATCCAGCAACCCCCATACTTTATGCACCCCAAGACATTCAAAGAACTCATCCATCAACAGCAAAATCAGACCTCAGAAAAACAAGAACTGCGGTTTTCATAAGGCATTTTGCCACCATCTCATTTGTACTAGTCACATGATAGGAGAAACAGCAGGAGGCCAACATCACCTAAAGCGGGTTATTTATAAGAACATCCTTCGAGCAAATGGGATCCATTGCATTACATGATTTCAATTCACCCCTTAAGTCATGCTTTAGCGTTTCCTAAAAAAAATGGCTTTGGGCACAGCACAGCTACCAGTAAAAAAAGTCACCAGAAGAGTAGACCATTCTTTCCTACAACACCACTACAGCAAGATGCAAGCTTTACAGAAATAGAACAGGGTTACACACTGAGCCAGTAAAGGGCTGAAATAACACAACAGCAGAGTAAGGGTAAAAACCAGTCACACGTTTGTTTTGGTTTTTACTGTATTTTTCTGTAATACTGCAAAACAAAGGCACACGAAGGAAAGTGAAGTGAAAGGTGAGGGTAACTTCTACACTGGACACTGATATTTCACTGTCAATGATTTGTTAGTGGTCACTGTGTACATGTTTTATAATTCACAAGTGCAGCAGGTTTTTCAATCAGACATAAGTACACCCTCCCACTTGGCATACAGACACAGCACTTGCCTTGCTGAGGCAGGAGTAGACATACAATTTGTGATTTGGTATCCGTAATTGCATTACGTTTCTGTAATACTTACAAGCAGGAGACATCAGAAAATGAGAGAACACTGGACTAAGTTTCTATGTAAGTAGTCATTACATACAATTTTCTTCTGCCAAATTTAAAACTGCAGAATTATAAGATGCATCCCTAATGAAAATTAACTAGGTTTAAATGAATTTAGAAAATGAAGGCCATCTTCATAAAAAAGTCCTCCTAAAACATAAACCAGAAATTTAATCTTCAGCAATATCCTCAAAGATAATGGGATGAGCCAGTTACCTGCGCTTCATTTCAGCCCCAAGCTTTTTGAACAGTGACCTAGTGCTGTCTTTTTAAGAAATGGAAAAGGATGGAAAAAATTACATTTGGAAGTTACATCTATTCCACAGAGCTCAAAACTAAGACCTTCTTCCTCCTTTCTATCATTAGGGGGGTTAAAACTACTCCTTTAACATAGCAGAAAAAAAACCCTTACCCTTGCACTGGAAACCAAACATCACAGCAGTAAGTTTGCTGTATCAAGGAGTAAGATACTGCGAAGCTCAGTGTGTTCAGAGGTGGCTGTTTAGACAAGTGTCTTTGCAATCCTGAAGGGATTCAGTCACCTTCACTTTTTGGGATCAGGAAATGCCCAACGATCTTTCAAGCACATCTTTGTTTACTCCACACAAAGCAGCAGCACCTTGTGTGACACCTGGGACCTGCAGCAGCCAGTTTTACAGTCAAGCTTTGCCCTCAGCTCATTATGATAGTTAATGTTGACTTGTGCTCACCTGCTTTGTATCTTCATACTACCTTCTCTCTTCTATTTGGCATTTAAACACTTTGAGGCAAGATTTGTATTTTCCTGTAGCTTTGGGTGTTGTTTTTTTTTTAAATTAGCACAATAATACAATGCTACAATAATACAAATAATAGATCAGCTTGAAGGAAAGAGTCAGCTCACTTTTGCTCTGGATGAAGAGCCAGCCTAGCAGACAAACCAGAATGAATTCAAATGAGTAGTATTTGGGGTTGTTGTGGTTTAGCCCCAGTCAGCAACCAAGCACCACACAGCCACTCACTCACTATCCCCCCACCCCCAGTGGGATGGGGGTGGGAATCGGAAGGGCAAAAGTAAGAAAAAACCTCATGGGTTAAAATAAGTTTAATAACTGAAATAAAATAATAAATTTTAATGAAAAGGAAAACAACGAGAGAAACAAAACCCAGGAAAAACAAGTGATACAATCACTCACCACCCACTGACCAATGCCCAGCCTGTCCCCAAGCAGCAATTGCTGCTCCCTGGCCAACTCCCCCCAGTTCATGTACTGAGCATGACATCATATGGTCTGGAATAGCCCTTTGGCCAGTTGGGGTCAGCTGTCCCAGCTGTGCCCCCTCCCAGCTTTGCATGTCCCTGGCAGAGCTGAAAAGTCCTTGACCAGTGTAAGCCCTGCTTAGCAACAACTAAAACATCAGGGTGTTACCAATATTATTCCCATCCTAAATCCAAAACAGGGCACTATGCCAGCTACTGGGAAAAAAATTAACTTTATCCCAGCCAAAGCCAGGGCAGGGGTTAATTCATCAGGCCTAATTCTCTGCAGGAAATCCATATGCCTCAAGAGATTGTATTCTTTCTTGGAAAAACAGCACAAGGATAATATCTGTAAAATAAAATTCCCTAACCTCTAGTTGAATGAGTCTATTCTCCTTTTTATACTCAACCTTTTAGTAAGAGACCAAAAAAATGGGGCGGTTTTGCATCTTCAGGGCTAGAAGCACGTGGAGAAGTACCAGGGACATTTTGTTTCCACAAAGGCAGAAGATACTGTAATATTTCCTAACATTTGTGTGAGCCAAGAACAGGCAGGTTTACCTCTTTTACAGGTTCTTCATCCAGGGCAGCATCTTCCACCACAGGCTAGTGAAAAGAGAAGAAAAAAAAGTCTTGTAGATGTGCATTGAGAATGACAGAAGTCTAAGCCAAGTTCTAGCACAAAATACAGTTTACTTTTAGTCAGTTAAAGTCACTTCAAATTTATACTGCTGCAGCAGGCATGTTCAATTCTTCAAACTTAGCACAGGTAAATTCACCTTTGAATCCATGAGGACCTGTATTTTCCAAGATGTATAAAATGCCAAGACATACACAAGAAAGCAAGAGCACACTGGCACTGTTAAAATTGCTGATGAATAGTCAAAACCAGGTTTGTCATAGAAATTGCACAAGAATGAATGAAGACCTAAACAAGATTATTCATTAATAAACTACACGAGAGAACTGGAACAGTATTTCTTGCCAGGAAGAGAGAATGTACATATACATAGGACCAAGTTTCCTAAGCACTCAACTCCCATTTAAAGACTGTCATTTAATGGGTGCTCAGCTGAAATCTGTTAAGTAATGAACCCTTTGGAAAATACATGGAAAGATTACATAGAGCTTGATCACACAGCCCTTCCTCCGGAAAAAATATTCCCAAGGCTGTAATTCACCACCCCATCCACCCAGCTTGACAGGGATCAATAACTTTGCCTACCCACAAAGAAATTCTAGACCTAGCAAATATCCCAATTTTCTTGCTTACTGGTCAGACACAACTAATGACCTCCTGAATCAACAGGTTAAAGCAGCAGGATTTTGCTCCAACCTTCCTTTTTACAAACATAATATAAAACATGCCCTCAATGCACTCTTCCTTATCAAGCAATTGATTTACTATAAATGCTCTCTTTAATATCTGCAAGTCATTCACCTGAGTCATGCATAGGCACTCATAAACGCCTTTATTTTAAAAGGGTTTTTGGCATTAAGGAAGGGGAGGAGAAAGAGGTCCATATGCATGAAAGAATGAAACTGTCTCCCTCCTTGTCTACTAACTGTGAAAAGCTTCTGTGAAAAAGAACAACTTGCAGACAATCATGAAAACATTTCATCCCACACAGATTCGGAGCCCGTGACAGCTCCCCCGAAGCAGTCCAACCACTACTGTTTAAGCTGCATTCAGCTCATTAAAGACCAAATGTCATCACTGTTTAAAAAGGCAACTGGTCTTCATGGACAATAGCCCACAAGAGACAAAATTAACTTCTATGTACTTTAACTAGAATTCCTAAAGTACTGTTTGCTCAAATCTACCTACAGCATGATTTAGAAGGGTCATAAGCTATAGCATCTCTTGAACATACTTAGTGCACCATTTATTGTCTTGCTGCTCTATCTGTCATCCCCACCTAAGCTGCAAAAGTTTATGCGTGTAATTCCCTAACCCTCTGTAAACTTTTTGTAAGTGAAAGCTTAGCAAGAGCTCATAGCTATGGCATTCCTTAAGCAGGAAATGCCAAAACCCAACCAAAACACCAGAAAGCCAAACATCCAATTCACTAGCTTTGTAATGGGTCAGTTACACTTGGTAAGGAGACCCACATGGTTTCTTCTGGAAGAAAAGTCTAAGTGGTCTACCAACAAAAGAGGTGACTGTTCCAAGCAATGGACATTGGGCCTTAGTGCAGGAGCTTTACCCTATAATCTAGGGAAGTTATTCCCAGGAGCTGATGGCAAAAAAAGCAATCTGGGCAACAACTAAAGTGTTTTGTGTCTTGGGCAGAAAAAAAACCAAACTATTGGACACACACAAAAAACCTGATTTTAAGAGGAAGGAAGAGAGCAAGCACGTACATGCACTTTGAATACTGTGGTCAATGGAAAGGCAGACTTGGAGGGGGACAAAAGCATCATTTCTATGATGTTTAGGAGAAAGCTGTTAACACTAAGTATAGTTATACAAGTCCTCTCATTGGGAAAGCAACTTAGCAGGGTGTCATCTGACTACTTAAAACCAGAGACAATACGCTGTTTCCCAGATATAGACCAATTGATGGCACTCAAGATTCCTTGAGCCACGCAAAGGGGAGCAAGCAGCAGCACTCAGAAGTTAATTACGCAGTATAAACCTCTGCAAGCCCCCCAACCTCATTAACCTAGGGACTCCAGAAGGAGCTATGCTGGAATAATACATTATAGGATCACTTCTACCTTACTGTTTAAATATGTAAACTAACACCCTGTACGAAACCTCTTCCACAGTTCAGCAACTCCTCTTTTGGGACAAGTAATTTGTGTTCTCTATAGCCTGTCTGGTTAAATTACACTCCCCTCTGTCCCTCCCCCCAAAACTTGTTACAGTATCTGATCAAGGGGGGGGTGAGGGGAAGCATTACAAAATAAACACAACCCCCCGGCACCTCAGAAATTTCACTCACTTATTTCCATTACCTGTTACAAATACATATCCCGTGCTGGGAACAGTTAACCAGAAATACTTTTATTGCACTCGTCAAGAGCCCCAGAAACACTCAGGAATCTACTCTGCCCATTGCTGCACAAAAAGATATCTTGTGTCAAGAAAAAGATCAATCTTAAATTGCAGGCAATTAAAGCTCTACGAGACAAATTGTGAGCATAGTACCACAGCAGCCAGTAGTTATCACAGTGTTGTGCTTCCAGTAGGATCCTGAAAGCAGAGTCTTGTGCATAGATGTAACGGGCAAGGGTCTGACTGATTTCCAAGCTGCCTTGTGTTTGTTTCAGCATCAGCACAAAATTAAAAACAGAAGTGAGAACCACGGACCTATCCCAACCTCATCAAAATTAGAGATCACCTAATTCAGGCCAGAAGGTGAGCCAAAATCCTATTCAGCCTGCTTGCCAGGTTTCCACCTGTTTTCACACGCTCCTTCCCCTGCAGCCGCCCCAAATCCCCGGAGCGCGGTT
>NW_009260059.1:770636-780904 GCF_000687185.1 Egretta garzetta
GGCCCCCCCCGCCCGGCACCGCCCCGGGTACCCCGGAGCGCGGCCGGCGGGGGGAGGGGGCACAGGAGGAGATTAAAAAAAAAAGCCACACTAAACTGGCGATTTTTTCCCCCCTAACTGAAAGCGTTGGGGTATCGACAGGGACTGCAGCCAACAGGACATCCGAAGTTTACCAAGCCCGACGTTATCCCAGTCTTAAAAAGAATTACCTTATCACTTGCTTTATTATTTTATTTCTTTACTACGAAGCCCGTAGTAAAGCCGATCCATTCAGATGCCATTTCCTCCTCCTTTAGGTCTCACAGCCCATTACAACCTAACTACAACAGGCATGACACAAGGCACCAGGTACCCAGCTGCAGAGACAATGCAGATGTTGATTTGGATTCTCCTCAAGTTGAAGTTAAAACATGCACATTACCTTGTTCAGGCAACTTTGTTATCATGTTCTGCAAGGTGTTACTGCTAAATAAGACACCGCTTTCCAAAGAACCGTTTCAGAACAAGTGGTCAATGCGCAAAGTGCATTTTTCTTCTGTTCTATGCTCAAAAATCCAGAGTTTATTTCCATAGCAGCAGTGCTGTACAAATTCAGGGCAAATTTTACTGAACAAAAACTCCTCTGCCAGTCTACAAAAGGAACATTCAAGCAGTGTTCCTCCTCCAGTCCTGTTTCAGCTCCCTCAAACTCTATTTAACACAAATAAGCTGCCCTGGAAGTCTAAGTGCCAAGCAGGGTTAGGAGAGTCAAATTCACTGACCATATAAAGAAGGAAAAAAAAAATAAATCAGACCTCAACCAGAGTCACAAAGCAAGCCATGCATTCAGATACTGCTGCAAGAACTCAATTTTTTTTACTTCTGTGATAGAATATGAACACTTTTTCTTGACATCTGTGCCAACACTGAACTAACAACTTGTAACACCAATTATGCAGCTTCATCTGCTTTACAGATTGAGCAATTAAATATCTAGATTACTGGCTTTCCTCACTGCTCAAAAAATAATGTAGTGGGAGTGATGTCAATCACATAACAGACACGTACCTGAAATCAGAAGCTACAGAATCTGGCTGCTGCATGCTCCCTGGCTCTTGTGTTCTGCCCCTGGTTCTCCCCCAGCAACACATGGGGGAGGCAGACGCACTTAACTACCCTTAATTTGACATACAGGCTCTCCCAAAGAGCCTTATAATGCCAAGAGCTGCGAGGCCAGAGCCAGGATCAAGTGCAACAAACTCAGAGCACCAGCCACCCTTGCTTTACAAAACCCAGATACTTTCATCAATCAGACATGTTCCCAGAGAAGATGCATGAATAATGTACATGATTTGAGAAACCAAGATAATATCTTGTACAAACTCTGTTTAGCTCCAATTTACAGGATTGCATTCTAGCCTTCAGGACACAAAACTTGGAAGCCACAGACCAAGAGCAGTAGCAGAGTGTCTGTAACAGCAGGGAACTGGGGAAGTGGAACATGCCCAGGTAATCCTAGGGGAGGCAAATCAAGGTAGTAAGTTTGGGATCATTGCATCTGCAATCATAATAAAAACATGTGCATGCAGCTTTAATGTTTTTACATCTTTAAGAACCTCACTTAATCCTTGAGACATGCTGTTACATGCTTCCTAATGTATCAATCTATTACCAGATTGGGATATAAAAATCCCAGTATATTTCCAGATCTGTTCAGTCAGTCTAAACATGCAGAAGAGAAAACAAAGAAAGCTTGGTGATGAGGCCTTGTTATTGCTTTAGTGTATATACTCTTGTTATAAGCATAATGCATATATCCTGCCACAGACTCATTGTAATCTTTCAGCACCAAGAGAGGAATTGGACCCAAATTAAGTGTTCAAGTTTATTGGACTAACCTAAGCATGCATTTCATACTCTGTCCCTTATCCCTTCCTAAGGAAAAGCAGTTTTTCGGCCTCAGCTAAAAAGAAATTCAAATAACATGGTTTTCAGTCACTTCTTTCCCTTTATTTTGCTGTATTTACTTGAGCAATCCCACTGAACTCAGAACTATTTTTGGCTTGAGATTTTGCAAGAACAGGGTCTCCTTTGTTGATAAGGACATGGATTTTTCTTCTAAATGATTTAAGTATTCTGCTAGAATCTTCATTTGTGACGAAAGGCATCTCAGATGTCTGCGAGCTTCAGATTCTTAAGTATTTGACAAACTAAGTTCTCCCACATTAGAAATAGGCATATTTGATGTAATTAAGAATTTGAAACAAAAGATTAATCATGTAGTGCTAGAAGTAATTGCTTCACTACAAAGTGATCAGTCATTTTTATTACGGTAACATCTAATGAGCAACCAGGACTGACATCCTTTTGTATGATTAGAGTAGCAGAAAAATCCATGCTTCCCCCTACCAAATCTCCCCATGATCTACTTGCAAAGACACTGGTTCAGAAAAGGTACTGAATATCACAAAATTGGGAATAGTCCACTCCCAAAAATACCACATTAGGAGTGGGACAGATAAATAGAAGGGAAAGGAGGGGTGGCATACGTGGAACAGAAGCAGAAAACACACAAGGGAGCAGATAGAAGCTCAAAGCAATTGGTCTCTGAGGACACACAAGAAATCTAGCCAGAGCAAGTAGTAGTTACAGATTTTTTTTTTTTCCTAGGGAAAGATTAGTTAACCACATTCACAGTTCAGCAGAAGTAATATTTGCAGATATGCTAACTAGGCCAAGAATTGCAAGAAGATTAGTTCAACTTGTTTCAGGAGTATAAAAGCATTTTTATCTCCTGTGTAACAAAGCACTGGACATGGTGATTTTTAATCTATTTTTACCTGTCTCCTGAGTACTAGCTAATGGCTGCTGCCAGATGCAGAGTGGGGGATTAGACACATCAATATTCTGCTGTGTTATAGTAACTCCTACACTAGTAGGAGATACATAAGTACAGAAGACAATTTCTTAAGAGCATTGTCTATAAATTGTATTAAGATACTTTAACAATTTACACCTCCACTGCTTTGTGCAAAAGGAAAGTACTATTTTCCCATTTGATGCAGAGAAGGGAAGAGATGCAGAGAAATATTGTTTTCTGTCAGTAGCTCAACACACTTGTAGGTTCATGGCTTCAGTGTTAGGTTTAATGTAATCACATCATGCCAGAACTCATGCATTCATCTGCATATACACACACATACCTCCCTTCACTCAAAGCTTGAGCTAGATAACCTTTTCTGCCAGGCTATCTGTACCTAGAACATGGCCAAAACATGTACTACTGACATAGAAGCCAGAAAAAAAATCCTCTCTCCAAGGGCATTCCCAAGGTCTCCCTCTGCATTTAAGTGCTTCTTCCTGCTTGCCACAGTGTAAACATCACCCGTTATTATGCTGGCCACACCACAACACCAGCATCACCCGCCTAACTTTTTTCTTTTTCCTTTAAGTTTCAGTCACGTCTTCACCCAAGTGAAGCCTCCTTTTTGGCACATAGCCTTTTGGGTCAAGGCTGACACTTACCTCTCTGTTCAGCTGCAGCCCCACGCCAGCAAAACTTAAACTTTGTATTCAGTATCTCCTAGACACACAACAGCTACAGGGAACATTCTCTTAAAGGACCAATTACCCCAGGTGCCAGTACTGTGAAAAGGTCAGGTCTCTGAAGTGTCAACAGCATTGTAGAAAGGAGGAGAAAAAATTGAAAAAAATTGCTAGTGGCAAAGAAGTAACACTGCCCTGTCCCTTTCAGATGTTGCACTAGAGAGCATCCAGCCATTTGAGTGCATCACCTGTCTGACACCATTTTTGGCAGCCAAAGGACTCCTGAAAAGCCTTGAGTGATCAACTACAAGAGGCCCAAGCACTGATCACCCCTTAATCTCCAAAGCAATCAGACTGCACAATGAAACATGTGCTGAAATTTCCCCAAAGGTTGCCCAAGAGAAGAACAAAATCATAGCAGAGCATTAGTAACATTTCCTGCAGATTGCTTCAGTCTCCTGAGGCATAAAAAAAGTTTCTTTGGTCCTTTCCAATTATGCCTGCTACATGCAGCAGCCAAGAAGGATGGACCTCCTGGTGCAGAAAGAACTCTGCCCTGCAGCACATACACAGATTTCAAACAAGCAGCCAGCTTTTTGCCTCCTTATTCTGTAGGATATTTGTACCTATGGAACATGCACAGATCTCCAACATACAGGCACAGATTTGGGAGGAACACAGAAAGACCAATGCACACTTAAAGAACACATCAAAATACATGAGTTGATAGTAAACAGTTGGCATAAACTGGAGAAAAACAACATAGAAGACCTGCCAATGGAGACCCTTCGGCTAAAAACTGGTTGCCTGCTGTGATGAATGCAACACTGCTGTCTGCACAGTGCTGGAAGGCAATGCATCCACAGACCACACACAAGAAGAATCTCAACAGCAAGTGCAGATGTCTGAGCACATCCGAGCCATCATGTTAGATTCACACAGCCCACTATCACACATAGATCCATCAACAGCCTCTCTAGTTTACCATAAAATGCAGCCTTCTAGCAGGGAAGTAGAAAGCAGGACCATAGTCCCATATTAGCCTCAATCTGTCACTACACCATCCCAAGTATGGAAGAAACATGCTGTGCATGACTAGTTTCCTATAATCAGAGCAATCAAGCTTATAGGAGATTGATGAAATCTGTGGTGGACAGGTAAGTGTCAAATACCAAAGGTAAACTAGTAAAAAGTAGGGCAGGTTTTAAACTGCACAGGAAACATGCATCATTCTTTGATGGAGGGAAGTCTCAGTTGCCTCTGCTTTTTTGGTTTTACACCAAAGTCATCAAAAGCTAATCTTCCTGACTGAAAGCAGGCAAACAAACAAAATCCCCCACACTACTGTTTCCTCCCCAAGAGCAGATGTTGAAATGCTTCAAGCTCATCACTAAAACAAGATGACTATATTTCCTCAGCAAAAGCTGTCTTTGCTCAGTGCCTCAGCATTAACTACTTCAAGCTCAGCACCTGGATATTCATCACTTGTGCAGAACATGGAGAGAGGCACAAAACACCACCTACACATTGCTAAGCATGCAAGGCACAGGGGAAATATCGCTTACTCCAACATAAGAGGTGTCTCTAGTGCTGCTAAAACAATTTACTACTTAGTTGTGAAGTACATGCCTGGTCATCCCTGGGAAGCACAAAAGGAAATGGTGGCAGATGAAAGAAGGCATTCAGTATCAAAGTAACATGCATCTGTCCCCTGCAAAGCTCATAGCTTAATATTTTCAAATTAAAATAGTGTCTACTGAAATATGAAATGCTCAATACCAGAGAGAAAGCCAGACTAATTCTTAACTTCTGCAACACTTGGCTTCCCCATCTGTATTTAACAAGAAGGTCCAGAATGAATATTAAAATCAGTGCTTAGAGAACAACAACAGTAAGGGTCAGGCTCCTTCAGCTTAGAGGGTGCAACAGGCTGGTGTTACCAACCTGGTGCCCCTGCAGAACAGGAATGAAGGCAGCTAGGAGCTGTAGAAAAAGGAACACTTCACATTAATCCTTGTTAGTTATCTGCATTAAGGCTGCAGGGATGTGACACATCCTACATTAATCAGTTATTTATATTACTAACTAGTTACCTACTGGAAGAATTACCTTGGAAAACACAAAACCTAGGTCAGATATCTGGAGTAGACCAGCCTCCTTCAGTACAGACATGGCTTAGCTGGTGCCCCCAATAGGGCTAACTGGCTAGCACAGCAGGAGCCCCACCAAGCTTCTGCACCATGCCATTGGTTTGTGGGCCTGGCCTCAGCCTGTGCGCCCCAGTGCTCACGAGCCAGTGCAGAAGACTGAAAGCAGCACCAAGTGGCATCAGCCAAGGGCTGTCTCAGCTGTGCACTTCACTTGAGTGCTTACCTACACCAAACCAAGTGGTGACTGGTTTCTCCACAAACAATCTGCATCACACTTGCACTGGTGGGCCCACACAGCTAGAAAACCAGAGGCAATTTGCTGCCAGCTTGTCCAACATTCAAAGCTTGTTAGCCTCCTTGCCATGTGAGACATTAACCACTTGCAGAGCTGAGCTTCTGAACACAGGCTAGTCTTCTCTGCCACCTCCTGCACCTAATAAGAAATTAAAGGACTCTTGTGGCAAAAATACAGGCTTTCAGAAGTGTTCAGTTGTGTAATCTCTTACACAGCAATCCCCTGTGCAGTTAAACAGGTTCAGTAAAAATTAGCTGTAGTGAAAGCTTTCCCACTGCACAACGTTACAGTAGATTTTGTGACTTCATGTTTCCACCTTACGAGCACAGAAGAGATGACATTTTCCCCAAAACACATTGCATAACTCTTCAAGGAGCAGCTCAGTGCAGCGGGGCAGAGACACCAAGGACACCCTCTGGTCTCTGCCCAGTTACTATTGCAGCAGCAACACCTTGGCTGAGCGAAGGGGCTTCTGCTTGCTTGCTGCAGGCAGCTGCTTCTGTCAGAGGTAGGAGAGCTGAGCACAACAGCTCAAGTCAGGCTGGATCAAGGCTTCTCAGCAAGCTGCAGCACAGCTTGAACATTTGCTGCAGCCACAATGAGGGGAAGGGAAAGGAAAAGGACAGTTGCATTACCCTAGATTTTGAGCCAGGAAGACTGTTTTGGCAGCCAATAGAGCAATTCAGGTGGCACAGGGAGAATGTTTGAGCCAGGCGCTCCCTTCACTTGCCCTGCCTTCCATGCCCACTGCATCCAGAGACACCACCACCCCAAAATACCCCCCTTCCCTCCCCAAGAACCAAGGGCGGCATCATCCATGTCCCCTCAATACCACACCAGTGGGGCATGTTGCAAGGCCCATGGGGCACAAGGGAGAGATACAGTAGCTGCAACCTACCCCCTCCAACTGCTTAAACTCTTCCTTACTGAAAGGAGCAGGAACAGCTTTGCTACCTCAATCAGACCATGCAGAAAGGGAGCAGAGATCAATTTAAGGCAGAAACACTAAGATAAGGCAACAAGTCTGCATCTCACCAGTGTGGATGTGGCTGCACTGGAACAGGGTAAGGGCATCTGCCTTACTCCAGCACACACAGAGGGAATTGAGCCCAAAAAATAAATTTAGGTTTTTGTTAGCCTTCACTGATGGAACAGACTTCTCTTCCACAGGTCACTGTTTCTGTCAGTAGCTACATTTATAAGTACAAGCAAATCAAGATGCCTTTCTTCAACCTAATTACATAATAAAGTTATTATTTCAGATACATAACAACATTATTCTGGTGACAGAATGCTCAGGAACTAAGTTTTCTGTATAAACTTTCAAAATGCAAAGAGATTGAATTGACAACTGAAAATTTACATTACAGAAAGAAAACCAAGGAAGTAGCCTAGGAAACATTGTGGTAGCAGAGAAGATTGCCCAGACACATATAGAGAAATATCAGGAGACTGCAAGCAATACTTCGAGCATGTATCAACAAGGGTAGCATTAACATGACAGAACATTACACACCGAGTCATAGAAACCCACACAGTAATTTACCCAATAACCATGACACAGACATTTTAGGTGACCGAGGACAAGGGTACCAGTTTGCTTCTGGGCACACTTTCATTTAGATGCTGCTAGAGATGCACTCTGCTTAAACACATCAAGATAGAATAGCGGCACTAGATTTTAGCCTTCCTAAGAGAAGATCCAGTTTTCAATCAACATCAGGGAAAGTAGCAAAGCATCAAGAAAAAGAACTTTCTAGGTGGCATTTAAATAGAGCATGTTATATTCACTAACTGCCCACTTTCCTTTTAACATGTCTACTCAGATGAAAGAAACTCTTCCAACCCTTAACAGACACATAAGCTTTTCAGCAACTGCAGTGATATTTACAGGAGCAGCAGAGAAGCAAAACACACCCATTCAAAAGATGCATGCAGAGCCCTTCTGGCTTCAGCAGAGTTGAGGAAGCCACTCCCCCGAGTGGAGGGACGGACCAGGATGTCAGAGGGTTTAGTTCTTGGTTTGCTTCGGAGGCTTGTGCAGGCTGGCTGGCTTTCACTCAGTAAATCATGGTGTCACCCACTCAGAAGAGGAGCAAATGCAGCACTGACTGAAGTCATAGTGACATACTTCAGCTTCACAAATTCCTCTTCGAGGAATCTAATCTACAGTCAGGAAAGTAATAAAGTCTATTCAAAGTAAACAGCACCAATCCTCTATTATTACAGAAGCTTTGCAACATCAGGTGTCCTTAGTTTCAAAGGGAATTATTGCCTCTCAGACAGAACACATGACATTCAAATCAATAAAGACCACAGAAAGCATGCACACAAAATAAATACAAAATCAAGAATTTCTAACCCCCAAAATGAATATGCAGTACAATTTGTTCCCTTCCAACCAGCTAACATTTTTGTCTCTTTAGATATGACCTTAGCTTGAAGCTAAGAAAGCAAAATAGAGTTACTAAACACTGCAGGTGTTATGTATCCTGTTCTGGGAAAAAAAAAAAAACAGCCCCCCCTACTAAGAGCAGCTTTTTTTTTTAGTGAATTTCTTCAGTGTTTTGAATTTTAAACACACAGAAGTAGTAGGCTTTGTGGTTTGTTTGGGGTTTTTTTTAGTGTGTCACACACTGTAATTTGATTAGTTTTTCCAAATGAATAACACAGTAGCTGCTCATTTTTACAGACAAGTATGAGACAACTAAGGTACAGCCTTGAATATCTAAGCTCAAGAAATGTATTATGGATGATGTTTGAAAGCTTTTTAGACTGCAGCCCAACCTGCATCTATCAATCGTGCAATTCCAGGAAGAAGAGCTGGGGACAGAAAGCCATAGACCAGAGCTACAATCCTGTCACGCTGTGAGAGTGACCAGAAAGCCAGGCTACGTGGCACAGCTGTGCACCACCCCCACATAACTCACATTTCATATTTCTTCTGGGAAAAAGAAAAAAGGCAAACAAAGCAGCTTGACAGGCAACTTAGAACCACACTGCATGAGGGACCAAACCATTTATTGTTTGCACTGCCCAGTAGCGGAGAGAGACACCAGCTGCAGTAGAGTGACTCTTTCCAAAATAGATGTTCTAGGTCAAGCAAGTGCTTCCCACAGCAACAGCACTGAGAAGGGTTGCATGCCCAAACCAGAATTCCTACCTACCGGCAGGACAGGAATACACAAGGCTGGGACAGGGTGCCCACAGGTGAGGTGGTCACACCACACAGTCAGCTGCCCCTCCCCACAGCACAACAGTGGGATGACCCAGGTAGAAGCAGTGAGCCTGCTCACACAGGGCATATATTTTCCACACCAGTTACTACTTCTTCAGGATGAATAAGCCAGGCTTAGTAGCACATACCTTCCTACCTCTAGGTGCCCTTCTTCCCCCTCCTGAGAAGCAGCGAGTAAACAGGGCTGCTCAAAGCCACTTGCTCACCTTTGCAGGTCAAGATGCAGTAGTTCCAGGAGCCCACACTGATGGTCCACTTCAATATCCATTCTCCAGGCAATGTTGGTGCCCCAAAGTACTGCCTCCACACACAGAAGCAGGACAAGGTAGAGAGAAGACCACAGCCAGAGAAGCAGAAATGCCTCCTACCTGTCCAGCCTGCTTTAATTTATAGCTCCTCATTAGTGTAGCGAGGGTCACCTGGACGAGGGCCACCTGCTCCTAGGCCCCAGAGGGAAAGGAAAATACTCCTGGTGTTGGCACTGGGAGCACTTTCTGGGCTGGAGTTTTCAGGGAACAAAGTTTCCTGGGAAGGTTGGGGCAGTTGCTCCCTTCCCTGCTGTGTCAGCAGCGCTTGACCTCTCGTGCTCCCACTTGCTGTGGGCCAGCCGCACGTCCTCCCCCCGAGCAAGGGCAGAGAGTGCTTATAGGGGGACAAAAATGGAGTGCAGGCACCCACTGTGGTGGTTTGACCCTGGCTGGATGCCAGGGGCCCACCAAAGCCACTCTATCACTCCCCTCTTTAACCAGACAGAGGAGTGAAAAGTAAATCAAAGGACTCATGGGTTGAGATAAGGACAGGGAGAGTTCATCTGTCAGTTACCGTCACGGGCAAAACAGACTCAACTTGATAAAATTAATTTAATTTATTATCAATCAAGATCAGAGAAGGAGAGGAGAAAAACTGCTAGATCTTAAAAACCTTCCCCCCACCCCTCCCTTCTTCCTGGGCTCAACTTCTCTCCCAGATTTCTGTACCTACTCCCCCCAGCAGCGCAAGGGGACGGGAATGGGGTTTGGGGTCAGTTCATCACACGTTGTCTCTGCCGCTTCTTCTTCCT
>NW_009260059.1:781070-789943 GCF_000687185.1 Egretta garzetta
CACAAGTTCTGCCAGCAAACCTGCTTCGGCATGGGCTCCTCCCCCCACAGGTCCGCAAAGTCTTGCCAGGAACCTGATCTGGCGCAGGCTTCCCATGGGGTCATAGCCTCCTTCTTTGGGGCATCCACCCACTCCGGCATGGGGTCCTCCACGGGCTACAGGTGGATATCTGCTCCACCATCGGCCTCCATGGGCTGCAGGGGGACAGCCTGCCTCACCATGGTCTTCACCACGGGCTGCAGGGGAATCTCTGCTCGGGCGCCTGGAGCCCCTCCTGCCCCTCCTTCTTCACTGACCTTGCTGTCTGCAGGGCTGTTTTCTCTCATGACCTCTCACGTCTCATCTCTCTCCGGCTACTGAGCCGCAGCCAGTTATTTCCTTCTTAAATATGTTATCATGGAGGCGCTTCCACTGTCGCTGATTGGCTTGGCCTTGGCCAGCGGCGGGTACAAGGAAAACTTCTAGCAGCTTCTCACAGAAGCCACCCCTGTAGCCCGGCCACTACCAAGACCTTGCCACACAAACCCAATACAGTATTGAAAATGGCTTTCCTTGGATTCCAGTTCTGAGCTTAAGTTTCTAAAACTTGCTCTCTTCAATAACCAAAATTTTCTGACCTATCCTTAGCCAAAATATGTGTTCTAGGAGCACTGGTTTTGGCATGATTGTTGTTGCAGAAGTTCAGCTGCTATTTCAACTACAGTTGAAAGATGGTATTTTTCTAAGCAAGCATTTTTTAAAGCCAGGAAACTAACTGCTTTACAGTATTGGGGCATTATTCTGTTCAGGTTTCCACAGCAGCAGTAAAGACCGGTTAGAAGTGTTAATAGTTTTCATTGTGGCTATGCCTGATTTGTTCCAGAGCTATTCTGCTAAATTATTTAAAAACCATAGATACATGTGAATGCTTAAGAGAAAACACGGCCATTGCAAACTAGCAAAACTAGAGGAAAAAATTGAGAAATGATGTAACATGGGAACAACCCTACTTCCTCAGGTTGAGAAGAATTTCTCGTATGTATTTTTTTGTATATATAACCTCTGGCAAGCACTAATGAAGGACATGTGGCTATTAGCTTCCAGAGAACAATTTATTTTGATGGTACTACACATAGTGCTGTCAGTTTGAACAATTTACAGTTCTGTTTTTGTTGATTTTCCCCCTTGCTGTTCTATTTAATCACTTAGTGTGGTTGTTTAATAGCTAAATATATCTGCTGTAGTGTCTGAAGCAACAGGGGTTTTTTGTACTTCTAGTTTACCCAGAATAGGGCTGCTCCAAACTATTTGAAAATGCCTTTGTAGTAGTGGCGAAGACATGATATAGGCTTCCAACACTTTTTGTACAAAATTTTTAAGCTTTTTTTTTTTTTTCCTTTCTCTACATAGGAAGATAGTACTGATGCCTCTGTGAGTTATTCTAAGAGGCTTTGAAAACAAGTGCTTTCATAAAATATAGGATATTCCTTCTGTAGTTCTTCCTTAGGTGAAGAACCTGAAGACTGTGTCACAGTTTATTAAATTTTTAAAATTTAAATTTTTAAAATGCTTACTATAAATGAAGTAATTTTTAAACATGCAGTGTTTGAAGTAGATGTCTATAAAATAAGGTCAGCATTTTTGACATTTATGGTTTTTAATTTATTTTTTATTCTGATTTTTTGTTTTAATCTAAAAGGTTGGAGATGCTTGTAAGATCCAATTTCATCTCCTGCAGTGTCAACTACATTGCTTGTGGTTGTATGTGGTCTTTCTTTTTTAGAATGGTTCCAAGAATGTTGTATACTTTCTTTTCAGCTAATATATCCATCAAGAAGAATTAGAAGATTCTTAACATCCTAAACAGATACCTTTTTTTTTCCAATTATTGTTGTAAAAGCGCTCTCCTAAATATAAAATAGAACAACATGTTTCTTCCATATTTAAGGAATTGAAAGCATATGGAGAAAGGGTGCCAGGAGTGGCATTTGTTTAACAGTTGGGGGAGGGAGGGGGGAGGGTTATTAGCAGGTTTCTAAATATGTTGTTTCTATGTGAATTGTTAGCTTGGTCCAGCTGTGTTTGGAGTTCTCAAATATTGAGATAGCATCTATAAACAACAACCAGCTCTAAAATCAATGCGTTATACTAGTAAGCGTTGTGCTGCTGACTGAAGGTGTTTATCTTTTGAAAATGCTTGAGGAAAAATAGATTTGTCTGTCTTTCTCCAGTGACAACCACCCTCATACCTGGAAAAAGCTGTATCTTGCTCATCATTGGCCAGTGACTGTATGTAAGGTGAGATTTTTGTGTTGTTTTCTCTTTCATCCTGACAAAGGTAGCCTTGGACAATAAATGAAAACAGAATGACTGAAGCCCATCAGGCATTTAATCTTGCTTATGCCCTTTTATCTTTCTAAAGGCTTTTGCTGATCTTGGTGCAACTTTTTCTACTTCTGCTGCACTCCAGAGTAGCAGTAAACAAGACAGGATTGTGGTGCATTACAGATCTAGTAGTCAACGTAGGACATAATGCACACTAAGCCTTAATTGCTTGTTATGTATTTTGTGATGTCTTGTTAGTTGTAAACTTCATCCTAGGCTTTCACCAGACTCTGTAAGGAGACTTGCCTGCCTTGTGTGATTGAAGACAGCAGATTAGTACTTGAACTGTTTGCTGTACAAGTTTTAGCTTTGTAATTTTGGCTCCAGTCAGGAAAAAGAGAGCCATAAAGCTGTTATGGCAGGTGTGTCTAAGCATTTCTGTGTTTGAGGGGTGAGACCCAAAAATGAACCCAAACTTCCAGCATACGTCTGTCAAAAGCACAGCTAAGAGGTGTACCACTTATGTCCCTTTTGCTATTAAATGCCTACTGCCATCTGATAAGTATAACATCTTTCCTATGCTGGAAATAGCTGTATGAGAAGAGGCCTTCGCGTAAGTTAAAAATATGCTATACTTCGAAATGGAAGATGTGATCAGATTTGCTGACACAAGGATGAAGAACCCCATGGATGATAGGAAAGCTTCAGTTTCAGGCAAATGTCTCTGGAGCCCAAAAGGTCCCGATTCTGGGAGACTTATGTTTATTTATTAAAATATTAGAGTCTTACTTTTTGTGCTTTTGGTACTTTTTTATTTCTCATTCCTATTTCTGGAAATACGTCTAAAAGCAGTAGCATCCAAATTCATGTACTGCCTAAATTTCTGAGGAAGAGCAGATGTACTTTACATTAGTTAAATGTGGAGGGGAAGTATCAATAACAACACTCAGATGTGCGTGACTAGCTGAGATCAAGGAGCAGCCACTGTTCTGGTTTTTGTTTGTTTGCCTGTTTTTGAGGAGGAATAAGGGCAGATCTGATGCAATTTGTGTTTGATTTTCTGGTGAGTAAACACCACTGTTACTGACTTCAAGCAGAGATGTTGGTGTTCAGGAGTTTGTAGTGCCTGGCACAGGTGGGCGTTCAGAATCAGGGGCAGTGCAAACCCTGGCTTACATGAATGAGATGCAAACAATTAAAAAATGAATAACACACACACACACACACACCCAAAACCAACAAACCAAAAAACCCCTACCAACCAGTTTTCCCACTGTATATTCATGCTGGCTACTACTCTTTAATTCCAGAGTAGCTCTAATGGTAAATTGACAAATAACCTTTATAGACTTACAGTGAAATTGTAATGAATAATTTAAGATATTAAGCATCAGAAAATGTAGTGTTTCTTACACTTTTTGATTCCTTATGATTTTCTATCGTAAGAAGTGGACATAAGCATTCCAAAGGAGTGAAGGAAAAGTGAAATTAAAAGCACAGTAGTGACTTTTTGCGCAGTTTCACATCACTGAGTCATATGAAGAAACAGAATCTCAACTGTACTCCCATAACAGCTTTCTTCTTGCTAACATCTGTGTTAGAGGAGTTCCCAAATTCAGCTGTGGGCTTTTTTTTTTTTGGTACATAGATTCTTCTGCATGTTCAGTGCATTTACATATGATTGCTGTGTTATTTCAGGCAGGAAATATTTTTAGTGTCATTCTTCAGTTTAAAACTGTTGACATTGAAATGAAAAATAGCTGGGTGAAGGAAACTGCAAAGCTCATTATATCATTTATGTAAAAAACTTTTGAGATTATACTGTGTGCAAGTACTTATTAAATGTTTATGCTTCCTATATAAAGGAACCTGATTATAGACTACTTTGCTACATACTGTGTTCTTGATACATGTGTGGATCACCTACATGTTTTGCATATCCATGTTCAAAAAAGCTTTTCAGGCTTTTGAAGGCCTGAAAGGCCTTTTTTAAAATTTAGTGGGCACAATTCAACATGCCAGAAATTTGAGAATATGTATCTCCTGGCTTTTCCTGTGCTTTAAACTGTATGTGTTCAGCTGGTGATTTTTAATACTGAGTGTGATCAGCACAATTAAACTGGAAAGTAAGTGTTTTGTAATTGTCTCTTCTAAACTAACCTATTAAAATAAAATAGTGGATGTCATGGATATAATAATAACAACCCCAGGAGTTAACTGCTGGCTGCTGCAGTGGAAGGGTAGAGGAGGAAGAGAGATGTTCTTCCTCATCATGTGATTAGAAATTCCAGTACCATATAATCGACCTAAAGTGACTAGATCTTCTACAAAGATATCCAAGCAACGTTCACAGACCTCAAGTGATTATGACTTTAATGTTCCCTTAATAAATTGTGCCTGTGGTGCAATTTATTGAACTTCATGTGGCTAATTCACGTCACACTTAAACTTTCTGGTCACAAATCTGTGTGAATCCTGCTAGGCAGAAATAGGTGCAACTCAAGGGCAAGAAGAAGGACTTTCCCCTTCCCTTTTTATGGAGTTGTGAAGATCTTTAAGAACTTAAAAAGAGAAATTATTGCAGCTTTTCCATCTTGGTGACTGCAAAAAGAGAAGATCTTCTATGGGTGTTGCCTTGTGAAACAGGGATAATCTGATGCAAGTTTGTAGACTATTCAGTTCCTTCTCTGTTGAGAATGGGAAGGATGATAAAGAAATGGGTACTAAACGTGCTGTGATCTGCCTTTTACTGCACATATGTGCTGATCAAATGGAAGAATCAAAGAAAGGAGAACAGAATAGGCTGGTGAACAGAACAGTGTGAATTCAAGTTTGAATGTAGTGTTAAGCAGCAGATGATTAGTTTTTTTTTTATATGAGATAAAAGGCTTTCTTAATTTTGGGCTTTGGCAATATTTTTATAGCAAAGGCTTAAAGGAAGAATAGAAACACTATGGTTTTTTGTAAAAATAGTAGTCACGTAATACAGAAAGTAAGTGACTAAGGTGAGGGCAGTACGCTATTGTGATCTAGCATTAGATCCAAAAGTTCCTTAGTTAAAGGAATATCTTTATTTGTTTGCATGTTAAGCCAGGTGTGTCAGTGAGTCCAGCTCTTCACATACGCTATTTTGGAACAAAAGTAAGTTTTCCTAAATGCCTGTGTAACTCATAAGATAACTCTTAATCTATGCCTCCAACTTCTCTGCGAATAAGGTCTGGTTTAGATGTTTCTGTGGATCTTTATCTTCTGTAAGGGTAAACATATGAAAGGTTTTAACTTACTAGGTCATGCTAGAGAGGCGTTCAACAAGACGTAAATTTGGGGGGTTTCCCTCCTCCCAAATTCTTTCAGGAACCTTATAAATTTGGTTTATTCATTGATTGATTTTTACCCCAGATGTGGGGGGAAGGAGGAAGGGGAATAATTATAGACTATTTGGGGGAGATAAACTGAAGAAGTGGACTCTCTCTATGGTTTCAAAAGTGAGGATTTTTCATAGCAGTGGTGATGCTTCATTACAAAATAACACTTAAAATTGATCTTAATTAAACAGATGGCCTACTTAAACAGGGTAGTGGAAAGGGAGAGCAAGATAAAATATTTCACTTCCCAGAAGCTGACTTTTTATTTAAACTTGGGATATCTGCACATGATCCAGAAGCACTGCCCTCTCCTACCTACCAAGGGATTTGTAACTTGGGCAGCTCTACAGGTAACGCTTCTGTGACAGTTTGATGGTGTTTCACTTTTTGTCATGTCAGAGGTGGAAGGAGCTCCCATGCTTCTAGCAGCCACTCTTTGTCCAATGTCTTGCTGTTACAAATAGGCTGATCTCTGCTGCAGCATTCCCTCTCAGCATGGTGGCTGCTGTAAAGGCTCTCTGGCACTTTTCTCAGTGTTATAGATCACATATGAGTAATTTGGATTGGTTTGATTATCAGATTGCTTTAAAACAGGAGAAAGCAGTGTTCCCTTTTCAAATTAATCTAGATACAGAAGGCTTTCTGGGGTCCAATGCCTACTTGAAAATACACATTTGTCACTGCTTCAAGTCAACCGTTGCCTGAGGTTGAATTAATCCTTCAGCAATCAGTATATGATAAACAGGAAGGCTGACAAGAAGCGTTTCTGCAGAAGCAGCAGGGGTACCCAGCTTCTCAGACTAGCGTCTGCTCATTTTATGATTTGATTTAAAATGAACATTGGAAAAATACTATGGCTAGAATTAACAAGGAGGATGAGTGAAGCTGGCCAAAGCATGCAAAGTGTGAACTAATGTGTTGTAGGTTGCATCGACCTCACAGTTCTGCCAGCGCACAGTGTAACACCAAGAGCCTGGTGAAATGCATAGACCAAACTGCTAAGAAGGTTAGTACCGTGATAGGGGAGAACTGATTCCAAATTTAAAATACTCTGGGCTTCCCTTTAGCGTGTCTGAGAATTGCAGTTAAAGAGTGGATAAGGAACACAATTGTGCTGTTCTTGTTACGACCCTCAGTTGAGCAAGCTGGTTAGCTGTCAGGTTGTTTTTTCAGGGGATGATGCATTAGCTGCTGGCTATTAATTTGCTGTATTTTGGGCTGGATAGCGGAACACTTCCAGCTCCGCAAAGCTTGTGTCATGACAGGAGCAATATTGTTTAGGCATTTGCAGTGTGTGTTTGTTGACAATATTCCTTTCAGGAAAAAAAAGCTGTTGCTGAGTTTAATTGCTTCTATTATTGGTGGCAAGAGAGGAGAGGAAGGAAATGGGCACAGAACAAGAAAGTCTTGCAGAGCTTGCAGCTTTGCTGCTGCTGGCCTGTGGCATGTGGAAGGCAATTAGTGAGATTATAGGCCTCTCTCTGCTCTTCTCCACACTCTGCTCTTGCTCTGGCATCGCATAAAAGGCATTGTAGCATAATTAAGACAGGATGCAGAGCCGAAAAGGAAAGCTATTATTGTGGAGAAAGAAAGTCTGAGGTGGTTGTTATTTAATAGTGAAAAGTGTTTACTAAAAAGATCTATAATTACTAAGCGGAATAATCAGGGAAAATACAGTTATGGTATTCTGTGATGCGTGAACATGGGGTTTTTTGGGTTTGTTCAGGAATATGTACCCTGCTCCAACCAATAGTTAACATGTAGGCTATTTCTCCTGCATTATCGAAAGTTTTGACCAGGGGCTCTTTTTTTATAAGAATGTATATATTCTTTCCCCTTCTCTCCATTCCCTTGTCTCTCAAGTAAAAATATTTAAAAAATATATTCTAACCATTTTACTCGGAATAAGCAACCTATTTAATCTCTTCTTTGTATTTTTCCCTTTTGATGCAATAGAACTATTCCTAGATGCTTAAAGATGGTTTTGTGCTTAGTTTATGTTGATGTTTTTTATTTTAGTGGCTCTGCACTCCTTAAAAAGGTCTGATGATGAGAAAATGAGCTGGGGTTGTTTAGTCTGGAGAAGAGGAGGCTGAGGGGAGACCTTATCGCCCTCTACAACTGCCTGAAAGGAGGCTGTAGCGAGGTGGGGGTCAGCCTCTTCTCCCTGGACGAGGGGAAATGGTCTGAAGTTGTGCCAGGGCAGGTTTAGGTTAGACATTAGGAAAAATGTTTTAAATGAAAGGGTTATTGGGTGCTGGAACAGGCTGCCCAGGGAAGTGGTCAAGTCCCCATCCCTGGAGGTATTTAAAAGAAGGATAGATGAGGAGCTTAGGGCCATGGTTTAGTGGTGGGATAGCAGTGTTATGGTAACAGTTGGACTTGATGATCTTAAAGGCTTTTTCCAACCTAAACAATTCTATGATTCTATGAAAAACACAGAGAGCTGCCACCTGGAATATGATAAATGCAGATTTAGCTCCATTCATTTAGCATGGATCAAGCTACTTTCTATTACGTCAGATCCTGGGTTTTGGCTTCTTTTTACACTGCCTGTTCAGGATGCCCTCCTGATATTAATTTGATCTGCTTCAAAATTTTAATGCCAGTTGGTCTCTGCTAAGTGGCACATGATCCATGTAGCAGTTACATCAAGTAACTGGAGCTCACCAGTTCCTGATTTGGGCAAGCAAAAGCTCTCATGTCTCGCTAAAGCCTTGGACCACCAGTGAATGAATTTTTTTTTTTTTCCCCCCCTCTCTAAACCGTTATTCCTGGACACATGTAACAAATGTATTCTGTATTTTTGTTTTCCACAGATGAGCACTAATGATTGTCAAGACCCTCCAAAGTACTGGACAATCCACGGACTGTGGTATGATCATAGAGTGTTTTTATTTCAGCCTGGAAAGGAAAAATCAAGTTTTGTAACCAGGATGTTTAGTACTTTTATTCTTTTTTCTTTTTTTTTTTTTTATTTTGAGGGCTTAATCTATCTGTTTTTATGATTCCTTGAAGCAAAAGCCTTCATTTTGTTGGGAATCAAAGCCCTGTGGTTTGATAGAAAACTGAAATACACTTCTGTATCTCGTGACTTGCAGAGCTCCTGAAATCCTCTTGCCACACGAGCATTTTATTTATACATCTGCTTGTAAGATCAGTAATGTTCTCAAACAGAACAAGAAGTATAGTTTCCCTTCCCTC
>NW_009260059.1:789995-809686 GCF_000687185.1 Egretta garzetta
CCCCCGAGTACACAGTATTTGTTAATATCTTGTGACTGCTTGTGGCTTTAAGTATCTTAACTCAGCACACACATTGCAAAAGTACAGGAAAAACTAATTTGCTTCAAAGGAATCAGCTTACTGGAACTGGTGCCAACAGCAGCAATTCAAAGGTTTTCCTGACAAATACAGGCAAAAATTCAGTACAGGAGTTTGTTAAGCTATGCATCCTGGAAAGGTGAGCAGCATTATGTCTAGATTTCCAGTGAGTGTCATTGTGATACTTGCAGAATCATCGCTTGGTGCAGTGGTTGAGGAGGTCAATGTCATTAGTGACATCATGTGCAAGACCTTTCCATATCATTTCGTCCCCCTTTATGTCTGAAAGGGACTGGAGCGCCTAATGAAGAGCCTCTGCATGGGAAATTGGTCATAATTAATGTCTTGAATTTTTACTTCTAAACCACTGTAGATGCTGATGGGTTACTTGCGTTTTTAAATAAACTATCTAGCTGTAGTCTTGCATATTTAAAAATCAGGCTAGTGATATGGAATAGAATGCTGTTGATTACCTTTACTGAGTTAGGAGACATCTTTTTTCACTTTTATTTTGCTTCCCTAGGCCTGACAAAACTGAAGAGTGTAATAGGACGTGGCATTTCAATGTTACTGAGATTAAGGTATTTATTTAAAACAAAACCAATTGTATCAAGCAGAGCTGAGTGCAATTACTTTTGCACATCTTATATGCAAAATCTGTAGCTTATAATGTATCACTTAATGTTTGCCAAGAGGTATGTTTTTTTAAGGACTCCACAAATTCATTAGGTGCTTCAGTGCTTATGATCATTAGCAGCTGTTCCTGGTTGATTTTGTAGACATATGGTTTGACTCTATTCAGCCACATCCTTCTCAAAAAAAATCTGGAGAACATAGGCAGTGGCAAAAAGTACCTGTGAAAAAGAGGTTACAGTCAGTCCATGTTCTCTCTTCCATTTTCTACTGCAAAGCCAGAACACAGAAAATAAGAGTTCAGAGTACATTTTTCTGTGTGTTTTCTCCCAGGGCATTAGTCCTTTTTTATTCTTTTTTTTAATTAAAAATTTCCATGTTTCATTGAAATGTGTTATAAACAGGGATAGGAGTCTTGAGCCGACAACTGTGAAAAGCTGCATGATTGAACAACTTCTGCAGGGGCAGCTGAAGGAAAATCTTACTTTGAGGCAGTGTGTTGGTATTAGCACATTCAGATATTTAGATAGTTGCACCTACCTGTTACCTCCAACAAGCATTTTCAGAATATTTGGGAAAATGACTTTTTCTGCGAGTAAATGTTTCAGTTGGGGATGTTGAAAGATGAGGCTTCAGTTTTAGAAAATGATCAATGTATGTCAATTGTGTAAGAAATAGCTTTTCAACACTGTAGGTGCATTTATTAATTGTGGTATTTTTAGGATCTTATGGTAGACATGAGACACTACTGGCCTGATGTGCTTCATTCGTCTCTGAATCGCACCCAGTTCTGGTGAGTACAAAGAAACCTGAAAAGTATTTTGGATATTATTTTATTAAAAAAATCTGTCTGAGCTAGTAATTCTTCACGTGAGATGTTGTGCCTGAGAAACAGTGTCCAGGAGGCCACTGAAAGCAGTGTGTCTTGTCAGTCTCATTTCCAAAATAAATCTGTTTTCTTGTTAGGGTACCTGCAAAATGCAGCTGTTGAAGAGGGGGCTATGGCAGAGTTTTTTGAGAAGTGAAACAATGAAAGAGAGAGAGAAAAAATGTGTTTCCTCCCTTTGCCCCCAGGGAGGGGAAGCAGCTGGTGTTGACACACTAAATCTGAATAGCAGTAGCACTCCTGGGATGTCACAGCTAGGTGCAAGAGTATCTTCCAGGCCTCTGCCTAGCTAGCTTCACTGTGTTGCTGGCTTTGAGAGACCTTTCCTTTTGGGCTTTCTCACTGTGGAGGAAATGGAAAAATAGGATGCATTGGATCGTCCTAGCCACTTGTCTACAGAATTCTCTCTTTTTACTTACTTTCCTAGCAGCCTAAAATCAGATCTGGGAATTTATTTAGAGATAGACCTGCTTGGCTTATGGGAAGGGAGAAAGAGATTTTGAACTGTCCTGACAACAATACTGTTTTCCTTCTTCTCTATGTTTCTCTTTGCTTCTGAATAATCACACACTTGGACCAAAGGCGGTATGGATGGTAATTTTAATTTGTGCAGGCTTTGGTTTGAGTGCATTATTTTAAACTAAAATCAGTGGCCATTCAAGTTAATTTGCCGAGTCATGAGCTGCATCAGCCAAGGTATGGATATGCAGTTTGTTCTTCCACATCTACAGTGAAACCGGTAACATCAGATAAGAAGCAGAGTACATAGTTAGAGGCAGTAGCATTTAAAGTCATCTCAATTATAAATGCCCATAAGTTTTCATTTAGGTTGGATGACTGTTTCCTCCCTGTGTTACTAGGGAAAAGCTTTGAAGGGAATATGCATCTCTTTTAGTCTTGTCCTTGCTCTACAGAAGACACTTGTCCTCAGAGTATTAAACTGGTTGTGTCTTATGGCAACCTAAACCTGTAACTGTCAAAAGTGGTGGTGACGCTTTTTCCTCCCTCCACTCTGTTCTTGCACTGTGCCGGGGAGAGCATGACTGCTTCTTTTTGTGGTAGCACAAGTTTATGCCACCTTAAACTGTTCCTGCGATTAGAATAGGAAAAATGTGTCTTAAGTCTAGCACCTCCCATGCCCTGACCACCTACCTGTCCATAAAAACGGGTGCATATTGGTTCTTGTTTGTATTACTAACAAAGATATTTTGGTAGGCAGCAGGTATGAACAGATATAATCAAAACCTTTTTCCTTCACCTCAAGGCTAGCAAATAACACTTCCTTCAATACCTGGAAATATAACTAGAAATACCATAAGAGCAATACAAAAGTCAGGTTATAACACCCTAATATTTTGATTGACAGAGACATTTACTCCCTTTCAGTAAGGTGACAAGTGCACTGTAATTGGCAGCTCTAATTGCAGATTTTGTAAATGCAATCTTTTAAGCCAACTGAAAGCCAGTAAGATCCCGTTATGTGTCTCCCTTCAGTTAAAATACTGTATTTGTTTCAAAATTAAAAACCCCCAAACTTCTATAGTGTAAAAATCCCGATACAGCAGAAGTAAGAATCTGAAGGTAAAACTTTTTATAATTTTCATTACTGTAGACTAAAGGCATCTTAACTGGGTAAAGAGCACAAGCAGTGACAAGCAAAACAGATATTTAATATCTTGGCATATCACACCAGGGCTTTTCCAAGACTCCTGTAACTGTGTAGTATGTTTCTTCCTGGCTTTACCTATAACTGTAGCACTGGATTAAAAGGGGAGGTAAGGAATCTTCCTAGTGATTTTAGGATGGCTGTGGCTGCTTCTGTAAAGGTAATTGCACGTATCTGTTCACCTTGTTAACTTGAGAGTTGTGACAATTGCCACCCAAGAGTTTGAATTGGACAGGGTAGAATGCCTTAATACAGGACAAAGAGTTACGTGTGCTTTGTATCTCAAAACTTACAAACTGAAACCATCCCTTTTACAGTAGTTAATAATTTTTTGGACCAAATAAAAATTTCTAGACCAAGAGAATTCCCTTCAGCATCAATTTATATATATGATGCAGAAAAAGGAATCAGTGTTTAGCCTATAAGATAGCTGTGTGTCCCTAATCTACATTTCGTGGGCAGCACTTACAGCTGTGCTTTACAGACCTTCTTTGTTTCTACCCTAATAATGAGCTAGTCTTCGAGCTGGATGGTTTCTACAATCCTTGGACCCACCTAATATGCTCTTGACTGTGTCACATCTGCATGACTTTGTGTTTGGCAAACCTGTCCTTGTTGCACAGAACAGGAAGCAAAATCTCTTTGAGATTCAGCTTCCTTTCCACACTGCTGATTGTACCAGTATTGCATTTCTGCAGCCCCCTAAGACTTCATTTGTAGGACTCAGCTTTGAGGTGTGCAAGTGCAGCACTTATTCGTAGTAACACCATAGACAAAATGGTGGAGAAGGACAAGTTATGTAGTGGAACCCAATAGAGTGCTGTAAGCCCCACTCCTGTGTGCCTGCCAAACTATTTGTGTCCTACAAGGAGGAAAAAATATTCAGCTCGCATATGTGCTCTGTGCTACTGCCTAGCTCAATGGGTATGAGAGGTACAGAAGGATGGGTGGCCTTCGTGAATACAGGCAGCTATGTTTTGTATTCACATGCCACCCAGCTGTAAGCTGAGGCTCAAGTAGAATTGCCTTGTCTTATTGTGGTCTAGGTGAAGGATGATGTGTCTCAGTGAATAACATTGAGACATGAATTCTTTTGATTTCCAAACAAATTATTTTATGCTATTTCCTGGAACCTGCAGCTCCTTTAGTTCCAAACTGCTTTAGTTTGCATTTAAGTGGAAGAGGTGAAGGTGAAATTTCATATGCCTGTGCTTAACAGTCAGAATTAGCTTTATCTGCATCATTATTTTTTTTTCACGTGGCTGTGCTGCAAAATAAAGTGACACTGTCAAAGGTGTCATCTTAAAGCTTCAGTAAGTATTTGTAGTGACTCTAAAGCAGCTCTGCATTATTGAAGCTCAGAGGACTGATTAAAAAACTTGGGCCTGGTGTATTCTTGGCTTGCTGCAGCTGATGATGCATGGGCACTGTGTCTGTGTGTAGCTCTCTGCATTTTCACTTGGGATCCCCACAGCCTCATTGCTTGTGCCCTGTGATCAGTGCAAACTGGACCAAACCACTCCAGTAGCAGTTCCATGTTAGCAGTTAATAGGCTTCTTGAGCACCATCAGATCTTTGGCCCTCTATTTCTGCCTCCTTTCTGGAAACAGCAGGACACTTCAATACAAGTACTGCTGAAAGCCTTCAAAAGACAGGTACAACACTTTAGCACTCATTTTACACACATACATGTGTATATTCTCTGAAGAAAAATTGTCATCCTACATGCAAAGCCTTGCCTTTGGCTTACTGCTGTCCCAGTAGCCCTTTTGATTTGACTGTTGTCTGCTTTTGGTCCAACCTAACTGCTCAATATCTCTTGCTACATTTACCTCTAAAAGAGCTTCCGTTTTCTTTAAAACTGTGGTCTCTTTTCTCATCGGTAATTTCAAATCCCTTGTCAGGAAATCTGCTCTTTGGCCCATGTAAAGTGGACTCCCAGGCAGTAAACAACTCACTTGACATGCAGTTGAGATGAGTGTTACAGCCAAGATGAAAACTCTCTCTACAAGGCTAAATTTGAGAACCTATAGTGAAAATCTTCTAGTAATGCAAATTCTCACCTGCCTCAAATTTCTTGATAACACAGTTGCTTTATTCATTGTCTATTCAGAAGTAGTGTATGAATTTCTCTAGATACAAACATAACTTCTTTTTAAAGGTGTTGTTTTTTCTTAAGAAAAATCTGAAGTTCTTAATATGAATGGACAGTTCAAAGGCAGGCTTTCAAGTGAATAAGTTGTCCTGGCAGGAATTTGTGATTAGGTAACTTCTTGTGTACGTCTGTGGAATTTATACCTATTTAATACAAGTGCCTTGTGAAAATTTGAAAAGAAAGAAGGAAAAAAAAAATATTATGACCTCCCACCAAATCCACAGGTGGTCTTATTAAAGATTATACTGTTTAGTCTTTCAATAGACGTTAAAATTGCTAGAAATGTATTTTGAGCTTTGCCCCATTTTTTGTCCTATTTGTTCCATGCAAAATAAGGGTTAGTCTCTTCAGTTCTGAAAAATTGTTAGTGTTTGAAAGTACACTTAACATAAAAGACTCCACTAAAACTTATACAAAGTTCAGAAATACTTGTTTATAGGGAAACAGAATACGGATTCTGAATGTCCTAGGTCCTTACTAATATCCAATCCATTAAACCATCCTCTCCTTTATCTTCTACAGCTCTTACATTAATTTGAAAAATCTCTCTCTTGCAGCTGTCAATGTTAAGGCCAATTCATTTATATATTTTTAACATGACTTACTGTTTGAAAGAATTTTTCCTTAGTCTGATGTTACAAAACATAAACAACTTGAGCTTCTTTCTTACTCCCCTGATAGGTCCAAAATGTCTTGGTAAATGATTCTGCTAAAAAAAAAAAGGATGTTGCTGTAATTGAAATGGTTGGAGTGATGTTTCTTGGTTTTGTTTTTCACATATGCAGTATTTTTTGAGTGCAGTGTCCTACTTTGCTCATGTAGCCTTTCAGATACTTGATTTAAGTATATTGGCTAGGTTGTGCAGCACATATATCTGCAAATAATGTTTTCTAAAACTTAAATTTTGCTTTTCTCCTATAGGAAGCATGAGTGGGAGAAACATGGCACTTGTGCAGCCATGCTTCAGATCCTTAATTCTCAGAAGAAATACTTTGGTAAAGCCTTAGAACTCTACAAGCATGTTGATCTTAACAGGTACGTCAATGAATTCGGTGTTCTGCCTCTTACTTCAAATAGTTTCTAAAAGTTTCAAGTTTAGTCTAAAGAAAAAGTCTTAAAATTTGATGGCAGAGGGGAAATGAGTATTAGCATAAATTATTTTCAGTTCAGAGGAAGGGTTGTCTACTCCGAGCAGCATGTCTTTGGTCACTTCAGAGTCTGGTAAGCCAGCAGCGTTCTTCGCAGCATCATTTTAGACAATGTGAGCCAGTAAGTTTTGAGAAGCTGTATCAGCTGTACCTTGCTACCAAAAGCTGTAGAACCTGTAAACATCTAAATCAAGTGACAAAACCCGCCAAACTTCTGAGTTGTACTGAGGCCCAAATACTTGTTTTTGGAAAAGGCAGTGCTCTGCTCAGAGGAAAGGATAAGCTGCAGGCAAAATCATGCACAACATCCTGGGAAAAGGCTGAGAAGTAACAGCAAGATAGGAATGTCCTTTCAGAAAACCCTGATGTGATGCTCTTGCTTTGTCCTAGGGGCTGATTCCTTCTCATGGTTTGAAAGGCATTCCAGATACAAAATCTTGATGGGAATGTTGTGGCTTATCCAAGCACTGCATGTGCACATTCTGGCTGCAGGTGAATGCCAGAAGGCCAAAATCCGTTCCTGATCAGTGCTTGGTATGGGTAGGAGGATGTTTGACTCAGATTTATTGACTGTGAGTTGTCTCTCTGCTATAAGACAACAGTACCTGAGAGAGGAAATAAGTTCTTTTGTATCTAGAAACATATCTTAAAAAAAAAAAAAAAAAAATCTAAAAATCCTGTTCATGTTCTGTCAGTGTCATGTCCAAGCAATCTTTTAACAAAGTCTTTGCATGTGCACAAAGGAAATGTCTTTTTCCCACCCTGCCTCCTATTTTTGTAGGTGTCTTGTAAAACTTAATTAGATTTTTCTAGACACAGTGCCAAAGAGCATGTCATATGTAGTGTTAAAATTAATAATGTCTGATAAGTCAATTGCCTAAGTATCTGCAATGGTGTGACTAAAACATTTTACAGATGGCACAGTGACCCATTATGTGACTCTATCAGCATGTGTAACACTGAAGAAGAATAGAGACTGAAACATGTTGAAATTAATTGCTCAGAGCATATTCTCTGTTGTAAAAATGAACATAATTAAATTAATCTTTACTGAAAAGAATAAAGTCTGCTAATGTTCTCATTGTACTTCATTTATACTTGAATGAGAAAAAGTAGTGTTAGTGATTGCTAAAGATTGTTTCCAAAAAGGAAATTAATAAGAAGACATCATGCAGGCTTCTGTAAGAATAACATAACATCAACTATTTTATTGACTTCCTTATATCCCATGTCAAATGACTGCGACAAACAGCTAGACCTTTAGTCAACTGGGTTAAATTTCCTCTGTGCAGAACCTGATCTTGAAAGAGTTGAGCACTATCAGCACTCATTGATTAAATCCTGTGAGATGCTGAAGGTTCCCAAGCCTTGTGGCAGAAGCTGGGATGTAGAGACTCAGCACCAATTGGGTCCTGAGTGGTGTTGTCAACTTGGAAGCACGGACTTCCCTCAGGATTGAATCTAAAGGAAGGTGTATATAGGCTAGATGTTCTTGAGAGTTACCTTGTTTCTCTTATGTGAACAACCTTTCCTCTTCAAAAAAATCAGGAAATGTTTCTGCCCTGATGTTGATGTTCATCCAAATCTGCGCACCATGTCCCTCTCCCAGTGTGCTGTACATCTCCCACCCCAGCAAGCCCACCCTGTGTTAGAACATGAGGGTACCTAGAGCAGCCTCACAAGTCTGGCTCTGTCCCCTGTGGCTGGAACACAGGGGTATGGCTCAAGGCAGGGGAAAGAGGTAATTAAACCCCAGGCCCTGCTTGGCTCTCAACGGGGCACTCTGAAGGTCCAGGAAATAACAGCAATATTGCCCTTTCCCCTAGCAGTTTCTGAAGGCTCAACTATACCAGCTCCTGAGATTAAGGTGGAAGAGAGGGTTCTTCCTGACCCTGCCACGTTGGATGGGAAGTGGCCTTTCAGAAAAGGGGAACCTTTTGTAGGCCTGGCAGAGGATGGAAGACAAGTTTCCCTCGCTCCCCATTGCTGTAATGCTTGCCAAGTTCTCACTAAGATTATATGTTTGCCTAATCATTATGAAGTTATGTTTGCATACAGGAACCATGGAAAAATGTTTTGTCTTTGTTTCAGTTGTCTCCTGAAAGCTGGAATAAAGCCAAGCAGTTCATATTACCAGGTAAGAGGCAGTCTTTCATAAAACAAAATCATGTGCGTGTACTTTTTTCAGCAGGAGTCAAGTACTTTCTAGAAAATAAGTGACCTTTTTTAATTGTACAGATTTTTTAATGTTGTGCTTTATCCAAGAGTTTTTGTGAACTTAACAAATGTGGGAGCTGTTGGAAGATGTGCTAGTGACTTATTAATTTATATGAGCTTTTCAATTTTTCAGATGACTGCCATAAAGGAAGCTCTTACAAGATTTTATGGTGTAACACCAAAGATCCAATGTCTTCCTCCAGAAGAGGTAAAAACCCCAAACAAAAATATGTTGTTCGAACCCCTCAAAACCGAAAACCAAACAAAACCCAACCAACTGAAAAAAATAACGACCTTTTTTTTTTATTTTTGTAAAAAAGCGCTTTTTATCAAAACCTAAAAGCAAAAATAGAGTGAAAAGTCTTCAGTATGGCGAAACTTAGGTCTGGGTGTTCCTTGTGTATACAGCTCTTTGCAGATTAGATATTGCTCGATTCTCGGAGCCGAGTTCATAAAAACATTGCTTACATACTGGCAGCTAATGTTACTGTACCACAGCCTTTTCTTAATGCAGAAATATTGTTGGTGGAGGAAGTGTCCATTCTTTACATAGTAACTTTGCTGTTAGTATACTTACCCAGAAGGTGGGACCACTGGGTTTTAAAGGTCTATTTGTCTTAGAAGATTTGAACCTGCATGTCTTGCATGAATTCTGTAGCCACCACACTAGAGGTATTGCTGTAGCTGAGTACTTTCCATTCCTCCTGCTAAAGCTTAATTGCCATGTAGCAAATTACTAGAACCAACAGGAGTGAGCTGAATGGAGACAGTGACTGTTGGCTTTCACACGGGTACTACCTATCAACAGCAGTCATCCCTTCACTGGGCATGGCTCATGTGTTCTGCATGAAGAAGTTACTCAATGGACAGAATCCTTCAGAAATAAAGCAGAGGCTTGTCTCTCAGGTTGTTCTCAAAAGCCCATATCTAAAGACATACAAAAAAGCTTCACTGTGGTTCAGGAGGACTATAGTCTTTCCTTTTGAGCCTACAGTGTCTTAAAATTTCCATTTCTTTCTATTTTTCCTTGCCAATGATTGTACTGTGAATCATGATGCAGTAGAGAATGTGGTACACAGAGACAGTGTGCTGTAGTGTAAAATGCAGTTCACCATATCTGAACCAAAAATGCCTTTGAAAGAACAAAATAGTATTCGAACAATTACACGGGTAGGCTGCATAACTGTTTCTTTCCTTTTTCAGCTAGGTTACTCTGCTTTTATTAAAAAAGAAAGCAAAAAAACCAAACCCACAAGATAGCTTTCCCTTTTGTAAGTGATTCCTTATTATCTCAGTTTCACAAAAGTGGTTTACTACAAAACACTTGGCAGAGTTAGTGCCCATACACAGAGGACAATTTTGTGAAAAGTTGCCAAGATACAGTTGCTGTTGGAGTTGATTAGCTTGTGTGTTGTCAGCTCATTTGCTTTAGTAGTGCTCTGAGGTTTTTATACTCAGATGTTTCTTCACATGAAGAAGAATTTTATATTACAATATTTTTAAAATGTATTTTTAAGTTACTTTAGGCAACAAAGGAATGTGAATTGAATGTGGGTTGCATACTCACCCACCTCTTAATGCTGAAGAAATACAGAGCTAACACAAACTCCAGCTTCTAGCTCTGTTCACTGGAGTTCTGCCATTGCTTTTAGAACAATTGGGATACTGCTCAAATTATATGAAAGTAATTTACAGCTTGAGTCTCCTGTGCTTAACAGCTGAAGCTAATGGGTAACAGAAAGGAAAAAATACACCCCAGTTATTTAAAGATAGCCCTTTTCAGAGTTCCAGCCCTGTCGATGCCTGAAGTGCATTATGGAGGTACTTTGATGTTTAAAATATATTATACACTTGCTGTGTTTTTAAGTTTCTTTAAAAAAAAAAAAAACACCCAACAACAAAAAACCCAAACCAAAAAAACACCACAACCAAAAAAATCCCCCAAACCAAAGCAACAACAGAAAAACCCCACCACAGTTACTTTTGCCTTGTACATACATTTTTGTCCTGTTTAGTGGTTTCAAAACCATTTTTTTTTCCACATGCACTTTGTCACACCTGAGCATTTTGGGAGATTTTCATACAATCTTCCCCACATGACAGGCTTCCATGCATGCCTGCCTTATTCGTGGCCAATATTTTTCTTGCTAGTCTGTCCTGTAGTCCAAAAATGACATTTCTGCTACTTTTGACAGCTTGCTTCTGTATTCTTTTCAGTAAAAGCTGTTATGACACCAAGTTTCTTTTCTT
This sequence comes from Egretta garzetta, assembly GCF_000687185.1. Taxonomy (NCBI): domain Eukaryota; kingdom Metazoa; phylum Chordata; class Aves; order Pelecaniformes; family Ardeidae; genus Egretta; species Egretta garzetta. Next base: position 801,029 of record NW_009260059.1, read on the forward strand.
CTTTTTGGAGAATTTTCTTTGGCTCATTTCTCATCCTGCTACAAAAGAGTTGGTGAAGGGTGGCTTTCAGGTCACACATACCCTTCAATATTCGCAGAGTTGAGGCAGAGCTCATCATTAAGGTGAACAGCTTCTGTGTACTGTGCAGATTTGGTAAATGCCAAGATAATCTGTGTCACAGCATTTCATAATGAGACTTACTAGTTAGGCAGATTCCCCACATTGTTACTGAAATATGTTGTTGGAATGCATTTCCTTGTCTGCTTTTTCCTTAAAGTATGTACTATAAACTGTTCAGAGTTCAGTGGATGCCTCTGGTACCTGTCTGCTTCACATTTGTCAGGTGGCAAATACACAAATAAGGCACTGCTGTATGCTTTAGGTAAGGCAATATATCTGAAGAATTGATGTATTTTCTTCTCCCCCTCAAGTTGATCTCATCCCTCATGTTTCTAGGGTGAAAAAGCACAAACAATTGGTCAGATTGAATTCTGCTTCACCAAAGAACTGCAGCTGAGAAACTGCACAGCGCTGAAGGATGAATCCGACCCAACACAAGCTGACTTGAAGCTTGGAACTGAGTTGTCTGTGTGCAGTGATATTTTCCCAACCTATTATCCTTCACAGGTCCAAGATCACATATGAAGCCATAAGAATTTGAAAAACTTTTTAACCGGCTATGAAAACCAAACCCTTAAACATTACACCTTGGAAAGCAGTCTTGACTTGGCAATATTACAAAGCCCTGTCCATATCACAGGCACGCTGTGAAGATTTCTGCTTGAAGACACACTTCTGCCATTAAAGGAGAATGGTCCACATTGTAATATCAGTTACACAGGCTGAAGTATTGAATTGTGTCTGTGATATTGGTGGGATTAGAATCTGATTTACAGCTTTGCCTGGACTCTTTGGCTTGCTTATGGTTTGAATCAGTGTTCAAAAGAGAACTGTGACTTCTTAGTTTCACTTGCAGTTAAGTCTGCCACTTCAGCCACTTTTGGGTTTTGCCAGTGAGTCAGGAAAATTAAGTCATTCTTTGTTTCGAAAGGATGCTTGTCTCTCTGAGATGAGATGGCAGTTTCTTGAGAAGAAAATGGTGTAAACTAGAAGAACTTAAGATACCTGTCTGGAGGTCCTTTCCCAGACATAATACACAGTGCCTTGTGTAAATTTGTTCTCCAGAAGTGCTGAACAGAGGCCACATCCTCTTGAGGCATTAAACCTTTCCTCACTCAGAGATCATGGCGGACCAAAGACGGCAACTTTTGCATAACTTCTTAGTGAATGAAATAACATTCATCAGGTTTTGGCACTTCTGCCTGAAGGACCCCAGGAAGACTGTATTTGTAGCCTTGCCTATTCTTTGATTGGTTTTTGCTACAGTAGCTCCATACTGTCTTGAAGAACAACCAATCTTAGCACTTACTTGCTAGTATAGGAATATGTTAGGCCCTAGAAATATGTTGTTATTAATTTCTCATTGTATTTGAACATTTAGCATTACCACACAAGTGTGAGTGCCTGCACTTTCATTTTAAAATTAGATTGTCGCATAATCACTTTGTTCCAAAAACCAGGTTTTTATAGATGAAACAGTAAATACTACAGGATTTTCAGTGAAAAGTACAAATGTTAACAATAACGCATCTCTATACCATAATAATTAATAACATGCCACAAGGTTGGATGTTGCCAAAGGGGACCAGATTTGGATGACATCCTCTACACATGCTGTGTTGAAGTAAGTGTCTCAAATTGTCTTTCAAAGAAAGACAATTATGGCTCAAGGAACCATCTGTTAGAAGAATATTACTGAGAAAACATGAAAGCAGTATTAAGAACAAATTTGTTATGTCCTTTGGGGTTTAGAAACCCTTCACATTTATCTCATTTTTGACTGTCTGTGTTTCTCTACCACCTCTCGTTTAAGGCTCTGCTGCCTTGCCATTCCAGAATGCTGTCAGTTTTTTAGTCTTTTAGAAACTCAGATATTTATTTTAACAGCTAAGAAATTAGTATGATCTGCGCTTTTGTATCTGTGTTTCGGCAGAGTGAGGGCTTCTCTTTCAAAATCTGTCTTCTTTCCCAATAGGGGGAATATACTAGAGTATATATTAGTATACTAATGGTAGTCAGATGTAGTGTTTTATAGTAGCCATGGCACATTCAGTTCATGTTGAACATGACCAGAAGAATCACAATTCTTCATTCCCTCATTTCTACCATCTTCTTCTAAGCAAGAAAAATATAAGGAGACTGAACTAAAATGCTTGAAAAGACTAGAATGTACTACTTTTTTTTTGTGGAATCTTTTTGAGATCACTAGTTGTTTTTTTTTTTTCTTCTAATTACAAAAATTATCTTAGCATAAAGAAAACAAAGACTTGTTGGGAAAAATGCATTTGTCTTCAAAGGAGCAGCCCAAGGCTCATGTACTTTCTACAACTCTCTCTCCAACTCTTTCAGGTAGTACTTAGATGGTGCATAGGTTTTGGGTGGACTACAGAGTGCAAACAACTTAGAATGAGCATTAATTTACAATTCACATAAGTTTTTTTTGTTCTTGGGGTTTTCTATTTCTTTTTAAAGAAGCAAGACTCACCTTTTCCTCAAAATTGTGCTATTTTTTAATGGTTTGGATTTTTTTGTCCTTTGGTGAAGTCCCTTGTTCTCCTTTTCCTTTCAGAGTTCTCAGAGTGCAGTGCCATATTGTTGCTTGTTAAGCTTACCAGCAGTGAGGGAAGTGGAAACAGAGGTTGGTAACTACCATCAGGGCATCTCACAAACATCTTGCTCAGTGCTTTTCAGTCACCAGCTCAGTTATGAACACAGTCCTTAATTAGAACAAAAGACTTCTCAAAATCTTACTATGAATATTGCCACTTTGGATGAGCAGGTGCAGTATAAAAAAATCCCATTAAATCCACAGCAACGTGCTGTACTGCCAAATGAGTGATGGTTGGGTTTGCCTGTTTTTCTGTGGTTGTTTTAATTCCTTCGTCCTTTTCCCAGTTTGAAGAAAAGCTCAAACTTGGAAGCAGTGGTAGCATTGGTTCTTGCACAGACATATGCTTAATGGAAGCTCAAATCAATAGCCTGATTATTTTTTTTAACTGCAGTATCAATTGTACTTTATTTTATAATGCCAAATAATGATTAGGGAGACAAAATACACAGTATGAGTTCTCTGCAGTTCAAGTGTAATGCATTAATTTAAGCAAAGCCAACAACTGTAATTATGTACTTTACAAGGAAGCAACAGAGACACTAAGCCTTCACAGTGTGAGGCTCAAAGGTAAAGCTGTCTCTTGCCAAATAGAGTCAGCGGATACAGGCAAGAGTCAGAAATGACCAACCTCTGCAGTGGAGTAGATAGTATGGCTTCCATGCGTTTGTCAGCCTCATTTTCACATGCAAGAAATGTGAGGGAGCTGTTAAGTGTGAAAACTTTGAGGAGAAACTAGCATAATCTGAAATGAAAAAGAGAGGGGAAGGGAGGGAGACGGTGAAGCCAGCAGCATGATAAACAACAACCTGCAACTGAGTAAAAAATGACTGATGAATGTTAAGTCACAGTTGGCTAAAATAACCCCACAGACTGAAGTCCTGCTTAAAGGGACGTACCTGAGGTACTGCGTTTTCCTTAACAAAACCACACCCATGTTCTTTTTATTTTGCCAACATTATTACACATTAAATACCTTAATTTGCAATGATTAGTTTAGTAGTAGTAGCAATAAAACAATATATGTGACTATTCTTGCTTGGTTTTTGAGAGACCCGCCTGCCTAACTTCTAGGAAGATGCAAATGTCTTTTAAAAGCTACAGACTGATCCTTATGCAGAGAAGTGTCAACACGCTATAAAGTTTTAAGTGGTACACCTAAGGGATGTTTTAAGGACTATGTCTGGGTGTGGGCAACCAGGAGAACAGATGCATGAACGGTAGCACTGGTTGAAACCAAAGATAATGTCCAGCCCTTTATGTTCTCTCTAGCAATGGCTCATAACCAGTTACCAGCCTTGGCAATTGCTTTCCATCAGAATATGTATAATTTCAAGAGTTGGTTTAACACAATTTAAATACAAGAGGTAAACAGAGGTATATTGGGAACCTTAAAAATCACTTCAGTTCTGAAGAGTGTCACTCACTTCTTTAAGCAAAATACAGTCTATCAGCCCTGAACATTTAACACATCCTGGGGAAGATGGGCACTATATTCTTTTCTGCATCATTAAATAAATGAGCTAAATCCCAGCAGGGGGGTTGTTTGTGCGGTGTCGGTGCTTTAAAACACTAGTCAATTCCACACAGGGACTTAGCTTGTTTATACCCTTTGTCCGTGTGTGCTCTCATGCAAAATGCATAAGCATCCTTTGGTGTGTAGGCTAGAGCATGGCCTGGCTGTCCCTTTTCCAAGGACAGCCCCTCTTCCTAGACCATGGGCAGGTTCTTTTCGCTATCTTGTTCTATTGCTCTATTCCTGGCCTGCGCTGAGGCTTCCTCTGCTGCACAGGAGCCCAGCTTTGGCCAAGCTTACAGTGAGCGGGAAATACAAGATAGGAAAAAGCAGTGTGTACTCAGTTTCTTTAGGTAGCTGCCCAGGCGCAGGTATAGTGTGCTTAAGGCTGCGTCTGTCTCTTCATACCAGCAGCTGATCTGCCACTGCCAACAGCAACGGGAAATGGGAGAAGCAGAGAGGACTTCCCCCCATCACTCCTGTTCTTCATGGAGTAACAACCAGTTGCCATTGCCTAGCTGATAGGCAAAGCTACTTCTGCAGGCTGAAATGGAGGTGGCACAGGCCTCTGCCCTGTCCCCAGTCTGCACCCTCAGGAGCTGGCAAGCGCTGGGCTGTGCTGCTGGCCCCAGCCACTGCCCATTGGAAGGAAAAAAAGCAGTGGCAGGACTGCAGTGCCCACGCAGCACGGGCAAGTCTGCGCTGCAAGTCAAGTCCCACAACTGTGGACAGCCTGGGTGTCTACAGCAGCAACACAGCAGGTGCTGGCTTTTACAGTGGAGAAGGGGGATTTTCATGGGAATGGGTTCCTGAATTTGGCACCTCAATTCTAGTGTGGTTGCGCTCTGTTTGGATCTGGCTCTGAGCACCATTAAGCCAAGGCCATGGAAGGTTAATGGCGCTGCTGACAGTGTTACTGCCGCATGATGGTGGTACTGATGGTGCAAAGGGGAAATGTCAGGACTTTGCAAGTCTCTCTCCCAGGAATGGAGCAGTCAGTGATGAGGAATGTTTATTCTAAATTCAGACTGTCTTGCTGCTCAAGCAGCTTCCTTCACAAGGCTGACTGCACGCCTTCCCTTCCTGTGTGTAAGCATTCCCTGCTCCACAGAGTTGCTGTAGATCACCCAGAGTAGATATAAATAATTCATTTTAGAAGGGATTTCAACTTCTTGTGCTTTGGAGAATAAGACCTTCAGTATACAGGCTAAGTGAGACCTGATGTGGGAGACGGGCAGATTGTTTTACGTTTGTGTGCTGTGGTCTTCATTATTCCTTACCCTGAAGTACACTGGAGCATCACAGATTGGGCGAGGACTAGATAGACCTCAAGAGCAGCCAAGCCCAACCATGCCCACAGGTTGGTCGTATGAATCCTACCAACATATTCAGCATGAAAGTCACAGCACTGACGTTCAGACACGGTGCTCAGTTTGAAGGATTGACATTTCAGTAATCTTTTATAAAAAAAGAAAAAATGACCATATTTGATAAGAAAATTCTTCAGCAGGTGATAGAAAATTCTTAAGCAAGCTGAAGAATGCCATGGCGCTGTCTGTAAGAAATACTGCCCTGAGCACAGCCTCGCTTACCAGAAAACAGGCTGTTCAGTTATGGTTTTTCTATAACTTGCACAATTGTTTGTGTTAGAGACCCATGCTCTGCATGTAAATCAGAGAAGATGAGCCAAAACAAAATTAGCAAGAACTAAAAGCACAGCAGTTACCCTGTAATAATTACAGTCTCTGTAAACAAGTGTGACGCATCCCAGCAGGTACCCGCCATTAGATCGCTTACTTCTGCTTCGTATGGTTGAATAAAACTTGCTGCTGTCAGCTTTGGAGGGAGGCTTCTCTTTCCAAAGTGCTCAGCTGAGGGTGGAGGCGCTGTGCATGCTTCCAGCAGAGGCTGGAAGAGCCATCACGACGCCCAAATGCTGTCATTTTAGCCCATCGGCCTTCCACAGATCCACCTCCCCCTCCACAGTTCCATGGGTTAAGTTACGACCGTGAAGGCTACGCGTGCCCAGGTGACTGGCGCTATCTGTTCCCAGTGCCAGCCGTTGCGGGTTTTTGTTCAAAAGAATATTGTGCAGGGACCGTCCCTCCTCATAAACCCTGTTTTGCAGGTATTTGCCAAATGCCTGGGGTGTGCATTCGCCAAGGATTTATTAGCCCGGAGGCTGGCTGACTGATGCGTGAAGCAGGAGCCACTTTCTTGTCTCCGGGGCCCTCAGATGTTTGGGGCTCACAATGCCGGTATCCTACAGAGGTGGTAGTTTTATATGTAGCAGCTGGCCCTGCCTTATTTACACTCCAGCCCCTGGATATCTGAGGAGATTTCAGTCTCACAGTTTCCCTGGGATTCAGTGAGCAGCTTGTCATTTCTGAAGCCTACTGCAGGATGATCCCTGTAACAAAATAGCTCTGGGGCACAAAGCGCCCTCTCATTTCCAGTGCCTCATGTTGTTTTCTCTTCGATTCCCTTCATTATCCTCAGTGACTTGAGGGATGAACGGACCATGCTCTTTGATCTCGCAGAGTAACCAAACCATTTCTGAAGGCACAGATGCTGTAGCAGAGAAAAATCTCTTAAATCTCACGGGCAAAATGCACTCAAAATAAATACCTATTTTCCCCCCCCATTATTGTTTTGAGAGATTCTGACTGCAGGGATCACTGGGGGTCTGGAGGAAGGTAGGCTTATCGATGGATAGCTTTTATTCCTCTATTTGTTATCCCTTTGGCACCTCTTTTTTGGCATGTCTGCCTGATTAACAGGCTTGCTATCACACTCACCTGACCAAGAACAATGTCTCAAAAATTAATTAAAAAAGATGGCAAAAATTGATCTTCATTAAACCAGTTAACAGTCTGGGGCCTCCGTAATTACTTAAACAGAAATATGGCATGGATAGCCTGGTCTGTCTGGGCAGATGGGAGAACAGGGAAATGGGAGCATGTTTTCTTACTTAGCTCTGCCACTATCCCCCTGCGAGCGAAATTCAACTTGAAATCCGATGACAATTTTAAGTCCCACACGAATTAAGTAAGAGTTCCATGCGCTTGCTGTCTGCAGAGGAGCATTTCATCCTCCCTAGCCCTGGACGAGTAATGGAAGTCTAAATGCCTAAAAATATCATGGCTTTGGGAGGCAATTAGAACATCTGCTCCCTACAGTGGAATCGAAACCCTGGTTTAAGTGGTTGAGCTCCTTGTGCTTACATGGTGGGAACTCTGTGGCACTGCCGAGGGGTGACTGACGCAATAGTTGGGCTGAGTCTTAATCTGTCTCCTTCCAGGGGTGGCAAGGGGGCACGGCCTGCTGCTCTGGGGCATCCCTCCCTAAGCCTTTGGGGATAAACCAGGCACAGCCTTCCTGGCCGGAGCCCAGATAGCACAGTCGCGCTCCTCCAGTCACCCAGGAGAGGGGTCTGCTGCTACAGACGGCCTCCGGAGGAAAGGCACAAGCAGGATTTGTAGCAGAGGTGAGAACCCTGGGCTTCTCCCCCCTTCAGGCAATTGCAGCCGGTTTTCTTCACAGCTGCATGAGGAGAGACTTGGAGGAGCCCCTGTGCAAAACAGTCCCCAGTCTGGTGGTTCGGATGCTCAATGGGGAAAAAGAAGTCTTTGCCCCCATTTTACTCAGCCAAGGGGAGCATACAAGGGCCCTCCTCTCCGGTGGCTGGGACCACTGCTTCACTTGCCGGTGGGTCCTACAAACAAATGGCACCGGCGCTTTCAGCCCCGTGTTAAACGCAATGGCTGTTGTCTTCTGCAAGGAACTTCATGCCGCCGGTGTAAGTGACATGGGGCTCTTAGCCAGCTGCCCCAAGGACTGGCAGGTGAAGGAATAACCTGGCTAGGCAGGAGTGCATTGGGTGCTGAACAGGCCACCCTCAGCAGCACATCTTCAACAGCCTGGGGAATGTCAGAATAAAATAGTGAGAGTGAGGACCTTGCAGGCCTAGGTGCCAGGTGAACCATTTTCCCAAGATCAGATTTTATGATTTTGTGGTGGGTTGACCCTGGCTGGATGCCAGGTGCCCACCAAAGCCGCTCTATCATCCCCCTCCTCAGCTGGACAGGGGAGAGAAAATACAACAAAGATCTCGTGGGTCGAGAAAAGGACAGGGAGAGATCACTCACTAGTTACCATCATGGGCAAAACACAGTTGACTTGGGGAAATCAGTTTAATTTATTAACAATCAAATCAGAGTAGGATAATGAGAAATAAAAACTAAATCTTAATACACCTTCCCCCCACCCCTCCCTTCTTCCTGGGCTCAACTTCTCTCCTGATTTCTCTACCTCCTCCCCCCCGAGCGGCACAGGGGGATGGGGAATGGGGATTGGGGTCAGTCCATCACACACTGTCCCTGCTGCTCCTTCCTCCTCAGGGGGAGGACTCCTC
>NW_009260059.1:809806-815767 GCF_000687185.1 Egretta garzetta
TCTGGGATGGGGTCCTCCCCGGGCTGCAGGTGGGGATCTGCTCCCCCGTGGGCCTCCCTGGGCTGCAGGGGGACAGCCTGCCCCACCAGGGTCTGCACCAGGGGTTGACTGGGAATCTCTGCTCTGGTGCCTGGAACCCCTCCTGCCCCTTCCTCAATATGTTATCCCAGAGGGGCTACCACCCTCACCGATGGGCTCAGCCTTGGCCAGCAGCAGGTCTGCCTTGGAGCTGGCTGGCACTGGCTCTGTCACACACAGGGGAAGCTCCTAGCAGCTTCTGACAGAAGCCACCCCTGTAGGCCCCCAGCTACCAAAACCTTGCCACGCAAACCCAACACAGATTTGCATGCCTCAATTCCCCCGAATCTCACAAGAAGTACACAGGCTTTTTCACATCCATCTCTTAAAATTCGGTAAGCAGTGTTTCTGTGCGTTTCACCTCCAGCTGAATTCTGCTGGAAGCCACCAGTGGTCAGTGGTAGAAATTTTCATTACTGGCAGCTTGTTTTATAAGCCATGAAGAGCCAGATGGAGCCAATTCCATAATCCTGAAATATAAATAATGTATTATTTAATACAGATTCTGAAGTCCCTTCAGGCTTGCAAATCAGCCAGTTAATAGCTTTTTGTTTTAGACATACCGAACACTGTAATAACCTGATGTCATTTTGAACACAGTGATTAAGTATTCAGTTTACAAGACAAATGGAGACTCATTACAGTCAATCAGGGAGGAATTATATGAACCTAAATTGCAGGTATTTATCACAGTTTCTCAGAATATTTTACAAGCTATTTTGAAAGAAGCTGCTGCTTTGTTATTCTGTAAAAGTACTGCCTTCTTTATAAAGAACTTCTAATGAGATCTTTTTCAATCTTAATGTCTTATGGTAATCCGACTGCACTATGTCATCATAGGTCATTGTGAAATTAGATACTGAGTGTGACAAATATATCTTATATTGGCAATTTCTTAGCAATCTATTTTAAGTTTTTGCCTTTGTGATGACTAAAATGAGAGAAAGTTTTGTTTTAGATAATGCAATAGGAACTGATTCAGCAGCCAGTGACTTCCAGGACACTGGCCAGAAAAAAAGAAAAAAACCAACAAGGAAAAGTAATATTTGATATGCTTAGTTTGTCATGTTTGCTTAATGTGGAAAATGTTGGGAATTTTCCAGTAATTTAGAGCTCAGTGACCTAACTAATACAATGTACACAGTTAAATACACATAGATTCAAATTTTATGATGCAATTTTTAATTATTTTGATTCCACCCATCTCTGTAAGTTTTGTACTATATTTATCTTTTTTTATGAGATTGCCTAAGCTGTAATACAGCTGCCAAAAGCCAATTACCAATATTGGGGTAATACTAATACGTTGTAGGAGAGGGATTGGAATAAAATTATTTCCATTTAGCCAAGGGTTTCAGAGTGAAATATTAAATAGCATCATGACTAGATTTAGAGAGAGAAAACCAGGCTGAGGCTGCTTTTCAGAAGCTTGCTTAACATATATTTTCCCTGGAATTCTTTAGCCCCATGCTATTGGCTCCAGCTATAACACTAGGGGCTCCTATTGCTTTAAGGTAAAGTTTTATTGTTGGTTGAACAAATCACAGTCAGACTCTGCTAATCAATAACCTTTGCATCTCAAATGACTTAAGTAAAGCTCCTGTTTTAACTCCCTGCTTTCAGTAACAGCATGTTTCAGAGCATGTTTCTCTTCTAGGTTATTTGGCATTATTCCAAGGTAGACTGAGCAGTTGTATTCTGTAGTCACTCTTTGTTAAGATACAATTTACATGAGCATTCCCTGAAACAACTTTAGTTTCATTAAGAGACATCGCTACTCCAAGACAACTGGAATTTGTATTCAAGTAGCAGAGTGGAAAGGTTTGCAGACAAAAACATGCTAATTAAGTAGTTTTGTCACAGAAAAATAGTTACATTTCCATAGGAAGAAGGGAGCAGTTTTGTCTTCATTTTCTTTATTCCAGACAGAGAATTAAAGGCTCTGAGATAGTGAGCATACCTTAATGCAGCCTGACTGCATCAGGCAGTTTATTACCAAATTTTATTCTGGACTTCATGACTTTATATATTTACTGGAATTAACTACTATGTGACCTGCTCTCAGAAGTGTTTCAGGGAAGTTTAAAAAATAGAGAAAATGGTATAGTCGGTGTCATTTATCTGAGACAATAAGTGATTCCAGATCCTGCTACTTGTGATTTTTTTGGAAACATTTTAGTTTTGAAAAACCTTTTCCAGTCTGTCAGGTGAAAAGTGGGATTTGTTCAGAACAGGAGACCATCAAACCAGCTGACATGCCAACCGTGTCCAGGTCGGACGAACAGATGATTTGTTCCAGCCACTCGCTCACTCCCCCCACAATGGGAAGGGGGAGAGAATCAGAAGAGTAAAAGTGAAAAAACTCATGGGTTGAGATAAAGGCAGTTTAATAGGGAAAGCAAAAGCCATGCGTGCAAGCAAAGCAAAGCAAGGAATTCAATCACCATTTCCCATGGGCAGGCAGGTGCTCAGCCATCTCCGGGAAAGCAGGGCTCCATCATGCGTAACGGTGGCTTAGGAAGACAAACGTCATTGCTCCGAATGTCCCTCCCTTCCTTCTTCTTCCCCCAGCTTTATATACTGAGCAGGACATCATATGGTATGGAATAGCCCTTTGGGTCAGCTGTCCTGGCTGTGTCCCCTCCCAGCTTCAGCTTCTTGTGCACCTGGCAGAGTTTAGAGCTGAGAAGTCCTTGGTTAGTCTAAGCACTACCCAGCAACAACCAAAACATCAGTGTGTTATCAACATTCTTCTAGTACTAAATCCAAAACACAGCACCATAACAGCCACTAGGAAGAAAATTAACTCTGTCCCAGCAGAAACCAGGACACTCACACTGTGGTCATTAGCTACATTTGCATTTCTGTCCTAGAAGAACAACTTCCCAAGCCAGCCATTTTCTGCAGGTCAGAATTTTATTTCCCAGTGAACCTTTTCTAGACTTCAGCAACCACCAAGACAGCATTCCTAAAGCAGCCAAGATATTTGCAGTTCCAAGAGTATTGTGATGTGGGGCTGTGTTTTATTCTGTAGTTGGATCAAAGCATCAGCATTCCAGACACTTCAGTTCTAAAATTCTGGGACTACTTGCACATCTAATCTGAACTTCTGCCCCTTTTACATTAGCCTTCTTATTCTGATTTGTACAGAAGAGGGGAAAAAACCTAAAGACTTGCTGCAGCCTACACAGAGGATAAAACCAGCCATGACCAGAACCTCATTTATAGTGCTGCATGTATTAGGTATAATTAGATTAGCAGCATTAGTTGCTCTGTTTTGTTGCGTAGTATTGTAAGGGATTTGACAGAAGGTTGGTTTATGTGACAGAGAGCTGAGTTATAAATAACTTTGTTCCTACAGGTGCTGCTTTACAAGTAAAATGACTGCAAGAGAAACAGTCTGAAAATAAAGTGCCACATATCTGAGTTCAGAAGGTACTAATCTATAACATTAAAGCATGTCAGCATGCATTTTGAAACACTTCTAAGAAGACTTTCATTTCCCCCAGACGATGTGTGTTGCCCGCATGGAGATGAATTTTCACTGTCCTTGAAAACCTTGTAAACTGGAGCTGGTGGAAAGTTGCCCCAAAGAGCATGTTTCTGTGAAGTGCCCACCAACTAAGAACACTGGCCCCTCAGAAAACTTCCCTAAACTTCATGAAGGGTGCTGGGTGACACCACTGCAAATTTCAGTTCTGCTCGGTTTTGGTTATTCAGGAGTGAAAAGATTTCCTTCTTAGCAAGTGGAATAAGCTCTTGTGTCAGGCCCTCCCAAAAACTGAGATCCTACCTAGAGGATGCCAAGCCTGATGCACGTGTGGGCAGTTTTCCCTAGAGCTTCGCAAGAGGTTTGAGGTTTGTTGTGAAATAAATTCTGCACCTTGAGAGCTGCTGTGAGGCTGGAGAGTGCTTTGCAACCAGGAGGGCAGGGTCAGTATGCAGAAAGTGCTGGTCTTCCTGGTGGATGTTTCACTTCGGATTCTAGGTCTTTGAATGTCCGAGATTTGAAAACAGGTAGCAGATTCACAGGGATTAATCCAGACAATTAGATCCTGAGAGAACAAAGTTAACAAACTGAAAAACTTTTTAATAGCTATTTGCTTATTTTGTGAAATAAGCATGAGCACAATGAATAGGCTGGGCCAAACCTAAAGTAGTTACTTGACCCCACTGGTGATCTATGGTGGAGTTTGTGTGTTTTGATCAGACACAGATTTCTCTGGCTGGAACCAAGCAAAGCAGGAGCCAAAGGAAGAAAATTGTCTCCGTTAAAACTGTTCGGAGGTCTAGTAATTAGATATACATCTAAGTCAGGGCAGCTGTTTGCCTGGGGCTTTTTTCTGCTATGTGACTTTGAGTGACTTGGTCATGTTCTATTGCAAGATAATACAGGCACAGAATGGTTTAAATTGCTTTATGTAAGAAACTTCTAGTAATGTCTCAAGGCAAATTGCAGCAAAACTTGTAAAAATGTTTTGCAAATGATCTAGGATGTCATAATCAACATTTGTCTGGTTTTAGTGATACTGAGACATCATAATTATTCAGGTAAGCCTTTGCCTCTCCAGTGATAACAGACAGGCGATTAAGACACTGTTTGAAAATAATACTGTGTCTCATATGCCTTCTTCTCATATGCTACTCAACAAGGATATTTTTTTTTTTCTTTCAACAGGCTATTGTGAGGCTGTATTATTGCTTATAATGAGGTTGGTGATATTACAGTAGAAATTGTACCAGTAATTACTCTTCAGAATAACCTGACAAAAGAAAATAACATTTTCCAAACCCCAATTAACTGAGATGAATGAAGATTCAGAGATACATACAGGACTTATTATCGGTGACCTATAGAAATGATAGGTGTATAATTATTTCTAGAACATTTAAGCCAGCGGTTACTTTAGCCATTTCAGCAGTGGAAACGTGTTTAGGAATACTTTTCCTAAAAGCAGTAAAAGAAAGTATTTAAACCACTATGTTTTAAATATGAGGTAGGAACCTAGGGGTTCAGAAAACAGCGAATTGTAATATAAAACTACTTTTACAAACAATTTTAAAGCTGAAATTATGCAAATTTACTATTAAATTAGCTAGACCAAGTACAACTTTTTCCACATTAGACAATACACAGGTCAACAATCACTATGGTGTTACAATCAGAGGATAAATTAGAGATACTTAATAACCACATGTGTATCTGTTTTGTTGAAGCAGGTGCCTAAGAACACGTATCTTAATATTGAGCATCACAGAATTGTTGTGGAAACCATTGCAAAATAACACTCGCATATAATTAACAGTAGGTCAATCGTCAAACAGTAATGATAAAGGAGGGAATGGGAGGAAAAGAGACATAAAGGTAGGAATATCCAGCACAAAGTAGGTTCCAGACTTCTGGTGACGGTACCTAACATTGAACTCACAGAATCACAGAATCACAGAATGCTTTGGGTTGGAAGGGACCCCTAGAGGTCATCTAGTCCAACCCCCCTGCAGTCAGCAGGGACACCGCTAACTAGATCAGGTTGCTCAGAGCCCTGTCCAACCTGGCCTTGAATGCTTCCAGGGATGGGGCCTCCACTACCTCTCTGGGCAACCTGTTCCAGTGTTTCACCACCCTCATTGTAAAGAATTTCTTCCTTATATCTAGTCTAAACCTACCCTGTTTTAGTTTAAAACCATTACCCCTTGTCCTGACACAGCTGGCCCTACTAAAAAGATTTTCCACATCTTTCCTATAGGCCCTCTTTAGGTATTGAAAGGCCGCAATCAGATCTCCCCGCAGCCTTCTTTTTTCCAGGCTGAACAAGCCCAACTCTCTCAGCCTGTCCTCATAGGAGAGGTGCTCCAGCCCTCGGATCATTTTTGTGGCCCTCC
>NW_009260059.1:815930-820582 GCF_000687185.1 Egretta garzetta
CCCCCAGCCTGTATTGATACTGGGGGTTACCCCGACCCAGGTGCAGGACCTTGCACTTTACCTTGTTGAACCTCCTTTTGATTCTCATTCTTTGCCTAATTTCCATCCACCTATATCCCAAATGACCAGCCCCAATCAAAATAAAAAACCTTCCAAAACATGAAGTGGAATACTTTTTAAGGAGCTCTGGGGAAATAAGACAAAATCAGTTTCTGAAAAACTGTTTGTGCCCTGGAAAAGGAAAAGGGCTGGATTTCACTCTCCATTGTATCTATGCAATTATAGCAGAACAGAATGTACCCAGTAATTTTATAATCAGGTTTATGCCATCTTCAAAGCAATTCTGGTCCCTCTGATATTGTCTTCTCCTATAGGTTTATGGGCTATAGATGATATATGCAGCAGATATGAGTTGCTAGCATGAAGTATTTGTCAATGTCATTCCAGATTTGATTTTATAGAAGTGCGTGAACTGCTAAAACATTATTTTGTTGACCAGTTCTCTTCAGCTGCAAAGCTACAATTCTTTTTTTCACTACATAAGACTGGTTTACTAGAGAGCTTTGACTTCTCTTTCTCCAGTCTTAAACGTGAAGAGTGAAACCAGCTCAGATGGTCCAGGCTGTACAGGTGACCCCTAAGGTCACTTGCATTCATCACGAGGTCATCATATGCAGGAGGTTATCCAGAAGGGCTAATGGTTATCTTGGCAAAATTATAAGTGTTGAAGCCTCTCAGCAAGGACACAGGGCTTCCTGCTTTTTCAGCGCTTGGCACAGAATATCAGGTACAACAGGAAGGAAGTAGAGCATGAGTTTCTCATTGCATTAGTGGTGCTTCTTTTTCAAGCCAAAATTTAATTATCAAAAAAGATCTTTAAGACAATATGAATCTGTACCTAAATGGATTTCTAGAAGTAATGATTCATACATCAGAACAGTCCCTCCAGCATATATATGAGTCTCCGTTCCTATTTTGAAAACTTCAGAATGTAGAAAGACTTTTCAACAAATCATTTCTTTCTGTAAAGATACAAAATATTTATATGAATATATTGCAGCATTTGAGGGAATCTATGCAAGATATAGGCTTGTTTACACAGGAAAAAAAACCCCAATTATAAATACTTTTGTGATTGCAGTGATGTTAGGGTCTGTATGAAGTCAAGCAAGTCATTAAACCTAACTGCATTTTCCTTGCTGCATTTCTGGCTGACACTGATAAAGGAATTTCTGACCCTCAGTTTCAACTTCTGTTTGTACAGTCCTCAGGCAAGCCATTAAATTCAAGATCTTTTGAGGATCTGTAAGCATCATTTTCCTTTGTTGTACCTTAGTGCTGCTAGGAAAGGTCTAGGAAAGTTTGTGCATGTGTAGAACCAGCCCAAACCATCGATGCTGATTTCAGCTTGGATGAAGGCGACTTACACAGCAATCTCGCTTGATTGTGGTTGAACAGTGGATTTAATAGTCCTCCTTGACAGAAATTCTTGCTTACCTTCTGTGCAGTTAACCTAGTTTTGCAACCTCCTAGCCTGCAATATGCTTTGATCCTATGATCTTACTTGGTCTTAAAGCTCATTTGGAAGGCCAACATAGGTAAGATCTAATCCTGCTTTTACCATACACTAATATTGTGTAATTCTGCTGCCTGAAGACTACTTAGGAAAGTGAAATGAAGGCTTAAACTGGGACAGCTTGGGTAGGAAGTCTGAGGATGTGCGAGACAGAGCAACGCCTCTGATGCACAGAAGTGGAAAAATACTTCAGTTAATGCCAAGTGAAGCATGAGATACGAATTACTTAGAAAAGTAAAAATACCCTTATAAAGATGGATATAAGGAAATTATACATAAAAAGGCAACACAACTAGTAAGAAAACCCCTATGAGGTGACACATTGTTTTAGTTAAGGGGCTAAACACTCATTCGGAATGGAGGGCTCCTTCCTTCACCTCCCTTTTTTGCCCAAGAGGATCCACATTTCTCACCGTTCATGGGAGTCCACCACCTGGCAGAGCAGCCTGGTTTGGATGGCTCTGGCTGTTTGCATCGCTGTTTCCCTTTGCACAAGACCCACAGTCTTTGCTGACAGGACTGGGTCTCAGGACTTCTATCTGTCTGCTGAATGTCTGAGACGCTAAATACAGTCATGAATTGCCTCTTCTCTACTTCTCGGTGGATTTTCAGATGTTTTATGAAAGCTTAAGCAGCTTTTTCAGCAAGACTGAGGTGTTTCTTCACTCAGAGAGTAACAAGTAAGGACACTTGCCAGGGTACGGAGAGTAGGAAGCGTGGGTTGAGTGTGGGTAAGGCAGGGTGTGGCAATGCAAGCATGTGGCAGAGAAGGCTGGTGTGGCATTGCCGACATGTTGCAGAGAAGGCAGGGACCCCATGTTCCTGCACAAGCGCAGAGTGATCCCGTTGCTACTTATCCCTTTTCTCATTGTTTCCAAATCAAAGTCTCCACATCTGCAGATCCTACAGCTCAGCCACCACACCTGCAGATCCTATACTTGCTCCCACAACAGCAGGGCAAAGAGGCAGCAGCAGATCTGCAGTTCTGAAAAGGAAAGGCAATTCCTGCAACGCACTTCTTCTTGTTTGCTTCCTAGAAAACATTTTCATATAAAAGAATGAGGTATGAATAAAAAAAGTGCTGGTAGTAAGCAATGTAGATACAGTAATGGGTACATGCCAGCTAATCTGCAATCTCGTTATTTCATAATTATTTTTTGATTGGTGAGCATTATTTTTTCTCTCTTCCTTTTTTATTTTTAATTTTACAAGGGATGTCATTCTGCAATGCAAACAATTTAGAATCAAGTTCCCCTTCACTGAACTTGATATTTGCTTCTAGAAAACTTAAAAATGCTTTACAGTTGGAAGGATGGAAAGAGTCTCAGTGCACCTCTTCCTGAAAAACTTCACAGCAATCGGCTCCATGGCCTTGGGCTTGTGCACGTGTTACAGGAGGTATCGGGCAGCCCACGCCTGGCAGCCACCTGGGAAGCGTGAAGGTGAGAGCAGCTTCATGCGGCGTCCTTTAAAACGCCAGTTTGATGTGCACAGCCTGTAGCGGCGGAAAGCGGGAGCTTACTGGGGTCAAAGGCTGTATGCAGAAGGGACCGGTGCAGCCGGCTGCTGGAGAAGGCCAAGGGGGATTCCCTGCGGAGAAGAGTTGATCGAACGTGGAGTTCCCGTGATAAGGTGCACAGGACTTTGGTCAGCATTATAAAGGCTCTAAAGTCCTTACCAGTGGCATTCGTAGGGATGGTCCAGGTTAGCTGAATGGCTGAATTTTTAGAGTTAATTCCCAACTTTAGCCTAAAAAAATCAGCTGAAGGCAATCATTCTGGGTAGGAGTTAATTAAACCCTGAAGGCTCAGATAGGCGTCATGAAGCTAGGGTGGGAAATACTAGACCCGTGAGAGAATGAACGAGTATGAATATGTTAAGTGAAGTTGGGGAATGAGAGAGGAATTATCCCTTGCATTTTGTTTTACTGCTTATTGAGGATAGATGGGAATGCTGTGAGGGACTTTTACCAAACTGTTCCAAATTTGAATTGACTGAGAGCCTGTGCAAGCCAGCTAAACTTCAACCTTTTGTTCTTATTCATTCTGCTATGACCTTGGTTTTTTACAAGCTTGCTAAACCTTGAAAAGCAAATTGCAGGTCTAGTGGGTAATGGCAGCTCAGAGCCTGCACCGTACCCCGTGTGCCTGTTTGAACGGCTCTAATGAGGCTAAGGGAACTTTGTTTCGAAATCTAGAAGCCTGACAGCTCTTGCAGAACCCTGCTCTTTGCAAGGAAAACCATGCCTCATTGGCACAGTCAAAGCTAAGACCTTTGCTTTGCCTCTGGTCACCACCACCCCGCCATCTCTGGTTGAGCACTGCTATGGAAGCACTACAGCTCTGCCCTAATCCTTGTCTCGCTGTTACGCCTTTCACCAGCTGCTGGTCAGGTTCATTTGGTCTCCTGTGCGTAAGGCCTTGAAATCTTCTTGAAAGTGGCCTTAGAAGTAATTTATGATAATAAATTCTGCTATTCTTGCAGAAAAACTGTGTTTCTTTTCTAATACACGTAAGCTTTTATCGATCAGTACTCGTACAGCAACTTTGGCAGGCTCTTCCGTTTCATGCCTTGCTTCACAAATTGTGCTTTGGAATTTTTTTGAGAAATACAAAAGCAAGCTAGTGACATATCATGGTTCTTGAAGCAGAATGTGGAAATTATAAGTTATAAGGGGATATCAAACATAAGCCAAATATAGAATTCTACTGCAGGCTTAATTTTATTTACAGTCAAGAAAAATAGATGAATATTGGAACAAATGTATTAATCTGTACTTGTACCAAAGCTTTTCAAACTCTATAGATAGCAAGATAGCAAATGGATGATAAAAGAAAACCCAGGAAATCAGTAATTCAGAACATCAGATTGTTTCACTAGCTGGGATTTATTCTGCTATACTTTCTTTCTCTCAATAATCACTGTCAGCAGCAAAACAGCACTAGGAATTACTATTACTATAATTTAACACTCATCTGAATCAAAATAACAGAGAGCTACTGCACGTCTGACTGACACCCCCACAGGCCAGGTTTGAGACTATGTGGGTGTATTGGGTTTGTGTGGCAAGGTCTTG